>NC_048298.1:229060028-229133001 GCF_013100865.1 Trachemys scripta elegans | reverse complement strand
TTGGGCGGCCCAGCCCAGCGCTCGGGGGGGAGGCAGGTGGGCGTTTGGCCGGGCCGGCGAGGTGCTCCGGGGGTTTGGCCGGCCTGGCGAGGCGCTTGGGGGGAGGGGCAGGGGTTTGGCCAGCCCGGCGACGTGCTCTGGGAGTTTGGCCGGCCTGGCGAGGCGCTCCGGGGGTTTGGCTACTGTGGCGCAGCGCTTTGGGGGGTGGAGGGCGGGGGTTTGCCAGGCGCGGCAAGGCACTCCGGGAGTTTGGGCGCCCGGTGCGGCGCTTGAGTGGGGGCGGGCGTTTGGCTGGCCCGGCGAGGTTCTCTGGGGGTTTGGCTGGCCTGGCGAGGTGCTCGGGGGGTGAGGCGGGGGTTTGGCCAGCCAGGCGCGGCGCTCAGGGGGTTTGGCCGGCCCGGCCCGGCGCTCGGTGGGGGGGGCGGGCAGGCGTTTGGCTGGCCTGGAGAGGCGCTCGCGGGGAGGGGTTCGGTGGCCGGCACTCTGGGGGTTTGGGCGGCCGGCACGGTGCGGCGCTGGGGGGAGGGGTGTTATGGCAGGGCAGCGCTCTTCTTTTTTGCCTGGGCGGCAAAAAAGTTAGAGCTGGCCCTGGTTTGTCTACAGCTGTTTGTGTCTTGTTTTGTCAGTTTATATTGTGAATTCTTTAGGACAGGGACTGTCATCTTATGTGTTAAGATATCTAGCTCAAAGGCATTCCAATCTTGATATCTTCATTGCCACAGCGACCACAAATAATTATTTAGAAAAACATTTGAAAAGTAGTGGAAAGGAATTTATCCAGGTTCATGACTCCCAGTAGCATCCATAATATTCCTGTGATTTTATCCCTGCCACTGATTTGAAAATTTATCTTATTTGTGATGTAAATGCCACTTGTGATCTAAAATGCATGGGAACAGTTAATACTGTATTAGCTACTCTGGGAAATGTGTGTGTTTATATCCACATACATGCAAGACTCGTAGTGGATGAATGCCTGTGTATCTAGGATCCAACTGTAGCCTCTAATTCTAGTTAAAGGGAAACTTCAGTGACTAGTTATAGTATCATAGAAATATGGTACTATATATATTACAGAATTTTTAAAACAGCTTTTCTTTTCAGAGCTACAGAATTAAAACAGAGACAGCCATCTCCCTCCACTGAATGAGGCAGGTGTATCTCAGGGGGAGATTGTTAATATTACAAGAAGAGGGCCTCTATGACTATGCAAGAATTGGAAAGAATCAGCTCAGGACTCCAGCACCCTGTCTTGCTGAGCCAGACACTCCTGGGTCTGAATCACTTGTCCCAAAGCTGCAAGTTTACCTGAAAACAGCTCACAGAAGTGTGCTTGTCTTTAGCACTCAGATGCCCAACTCCCAATGGGGTCTAAACCCAGATAAATCTGTTTTATCCTGCATAAAGCTTATGCAGGGCAAACTCAAATTGTTCGCCCTCTTTAACACTGATAGAGAGATATGCACAGTTGTTTGCTCCCCCAGGTATTAATACATACTCTGAGCAAATTACTAAATAAAAAGTGATTTTATTAAATACAGACAGTAGGATTTAAGTGGTTCCAAGTAGTAAGACAGAACAAAGTAAGTCACCAAGCAAAATAAAATAAAATGTGCATATCTATGCCTAATCAAACTGAATACAGATAATCTCACCCTCAGAGATGCTTCAGTAATTTTTTTCTCAGACTGGACACCTATTTTTGTTTTTGCCCCCCCTGCGTCCCGATATTTCACGTCTCTCATCTGATCACCCTAGCTACTATTAATGCAGCAAAACCAATGCAGTTAAGAGAGTGAAATGGATTCTGTCTCTTCTTGTATAACATGAACAGAATTGGTTGCTTAGGGCTCAGTCCTACAAGGTAATGAGTGCTCCTTTGTGATGTGCTCTGTGCACCAAAGTTATTTAGGCACCTAAAGATTCAGATAGGTGCATTTAGGTGCCTAGCTCCCAATAGATGTTAGGTGCTTTTGAAATCCAACTAGGTGACTAGCTGCAGCTTTAGGTGCCTAAATCCCTTTTAAAAATCTGTCCCTAATCTCCTACTGGAGCCGTGGGAGTTGAGGGTGTTAAGAACTTTTTTAGGAGAGCTCTGTATTTTGCAGGATCAAGTTCCAGTCAGACCCATCTGTGCAAACCCACTGAAGGCAAAGAGGCTGCACAGTTGTCACTGAGTGCCTAGGTATAAATGAAGACATAATTTGCACTGAAGAAGCTTTATTACTGATGAAGAAGCATGAGAAAGAAAGAACCCAGTCTGACTCTCTCAGAGGCTACAGTGAGTTTGTAGGGTTAGCAGTTAAGAATTATTTTTTTAAGCTGGAGCACATCTATCCATGAACTGAGATAAAATAGACCTTTTACTCTACAGTGTCATTTTTACCGATCTACTTCTGAGTAAAATTGTACTTCAGAATTTTTTATAATGATTTACTCTTTGTAATTAGTCAGAGTAGCTAGAATATGTTCTCTAGTACACTGGAGTTTTCCTTTAGGCTACCACCCTCTACTGTTCATTCCTGTATGTTGTGCATAAATAAAATCTAGCCACGATGGAAAAGGCTCAGTGACTTGCATGAAGTGCTGTTGTCCCCTGAATTGTTATTGCCCTGCAACGGGACTTCACTTTTTTTTTTAACTGAACTCTCCTAATTAATCTTTTGAAGGCTAATAGCTCTCCTGTAGGGCAGTGATCAGTGAGCTGAGCAGCTCTGTGTGAATTCTTTAGGAAAAGTAGCATGAAATGGCATAGTTTTTAAGTAGTTCTAGTTTAGAATACAATCTTAGGACTTGTTCCTGAGAAGTGCTGATCATCCACAGCTCATAGTGAAGTCCAGTTAAATAGGAGTTTGCTTTATTTTAAATTCTTAGCAAGGGATGGATCCAACTCCCATCTTAGTCAGTGGAAAGACTCCATGTGCCTACAATCCTACCACCTGCTTTGATTTTATTCTTCCTGCAATGTGTCTTCAAGCACTTAACTTCCGGCTGCTGAAGATTAGCAGCACCCACTCTTGAAACCCCAGGGCCAGATCCTTGGCTGGCATGAATCAATATAACTCCACTGACTTTGCTGTAGCCGTCAGCCACTTATGAAGCTGAGGATCTGGCTCACAATTTCCTTTTATCAAAGCAGTTGATAGTTACATGGAGTCTAGTTGTGAATGATGATGGTTTGTGTAAACTGTCGGGATCCAAGCCCATTTTAAAAGATTTTGGGAGAGTTTTTCCTTCTCCTCCATCCTCAGTGAATTTAAATGATCCGGATGAATGAGTTATGGATAGGAATCTGTATTGACATATAGCATAGGCTTGTGGGCTTTGAGTGATTAGGTACCCCTGAACGGCAGAAGCCTGCATACAAATCTCTCTCTCTCTCTCAAAGTGCTTATACAGTGCTACAGCCACATGTGTCTGTCTGTACCATTCACACTGAGAGTGAAGTTGTGGAGAAGGTGAGGAAAATGGAATTTCCTGAAAACCAAAACTTTGTTTTATAGCTGGTGTGGCACGAGGGAACAGGCACTAAAAAACTATGGAACTGTTAGTTTGTGAGGTTCTTTGCATACATATCTCTCCTGGAGAGTTAGCATAGAGCAGGCCACCGCTTCCCGCAGCTTCCATTGGCCAGGAATGGCAAACCACGGCTGCTGGGAGCGGCTGTACCTGCGGACGCTCAGGTAAACAAAGCGTCTCACGGCCCGCCAGGGGCTTACCCTGAACAAGCCGCAAACCAAATTTGGTAACCCCTGGCTTAGAGCAAAGGCAGCAGCTTCAGGAGAAAGGTGTTTCCAGTGGACTGAATAGGGGACTGGGCAGCAAGACCAATGAGTTTTAATCTCACCTATGACAGTGGTTCACAGTGTAGTCTATGACCAGCAAACTTTCAGTGGGAGAACCTACACCTATGGGTAGGCAACCTATGGCAGGTGTCCTGAAGGCGGCACACGAGCTGATTTTCAGTGGCAATCACACTGCCCGGGTCCTGGCCACCAGTCTGGGGGCTCTGCATTTGAATTTAATTTTAAATGAAGCTTCTTAAACATTTTGAAACCTTATTTACTTTACATACAACAATAGTTTAGTTATATATTATAGACTTATAGAAAGAGACCTTCTAAAAACGTTAAAATGCATTACTGGCACACGAAACCTTAAATTAGAGTGAATAAGTGAAGACTCGGCACACCACTTCTGAAAAGTTGCCGACCCCTGACCTACACTGTTGCCTCATTCTCTACATCTGTAGAGAAAAACAAGTAGAATTCTACTTCCTACCTATTGCCGGTCAGTGTGGTGTGAAGCTCCATTAATTATTGTATGAAAAGCACGATATCAATGCTTAGTGTTGCTGAAGTGGGAACTGCACAATATAGTACAATGGCCTCCTGGCCTGAAGCTTTCAGTTTTGAGACAAACCCCCTCTCCCCTGGAACAGAGATCTGAAGGTTTTAGGGTTACCCTGCTGAGCCTTTCTAGGAAAATGAAAAGTTTGCTCTAGGCAATGTGTGGGGAAATAAAGACCTTTCCATAGAAAGAATTTCCCCTTACAACCATTCTCATCATTAGACTAAAGCCAGAGTCAAGATCAGCCAACTTGCCCAGTAAGTCTAGGAGGCAGCGTTTTTTCTTCCCAGCATAGGCAGGTGCAGTTGGGATTAATCCTTATCAGCTAAACATGCTTTCTGCAGGACTAGCCTTTTGTGTTCTTTCATGTCACCACCCCCCTCCCGGTCAAGCTCTTTTCAAACTCACTAGGTTTACATGTGGGTCTTACTTTTGTTTACTGTCCAACATACTTTTGTTAACTGGGGTTCCTCTCTGTTTAAAGCACAGCACTGCCCTGAGAAATCTCTCCCCCCAGAGGTAGCTGCACTGCCATTTCTTTGACTTACCAAAGGTATCAGAAGATTATCAGCAATCTCATTGCAAGCTGCTAATCCAGAGCTCTGTACCACAACACCACAGTGGCTTATTCTGCCCCCACATCTGAATGTGATAATACCATGATTAGAGAGAGAATAAGCAAAATGAGGGCATTTTCTGGGGGGAAAATCCAATTCACAGAAAGACAGGGAAAAGTATGAAGTAAGGAGCTGATGCAATTTTTTTTTGAAAGGCAGCAGATGGTTTCTTATACAGTAGTTGATCACTAGTGTAATTTAATACAGTAATACATTTGAGGCAGCCTCTTAATTTCAGTACATGCAGTACATTTTAAAAAAGACATTCTAGAACCTTTAGTATGTCAAGTTCACATCATCCAATTTCTGTAGCTTTTTGGGGGGTGGTTGGTCATTTCATATAGTGGTTATATTCCAAGTGCTCTGTGTGTTTAATTGGACTGTATGATACCGCAGTCAGATTGTTGCTGTCACAGACTATAAAGCCAGAAGGGATCATTGTTGTACTTCATGCTCCGTTTGTGGGAATCAAATAAATGTAAATATTGTCATGTAATCAATAGTAGGGAATTTTAGGCACTAGAGTAAGATTGTGCTATTTATTTAGGGGTTGAGTGCTCTGTATCTGTTATTTTTAAATGTAACTTAAACTTTCTGATGGCTCTGATCTAAATCAATTCAATTTCTTATTAGTGACAAATAATCTCCACCCTGAACTTTACACATGTACAGCTTAAAATAAAATGGGATTGGCTAAAACAGAACAAAATGGAAGGATCCTGTCCACTTTCTATTTCCTCTTTGCTCAGTGACTGGCATACATCACAGCTTTCTGTTTTAATGCTGAGATGGGTTATTGTAATGTTTGCTAATGAGGTGAATACAGCAGGTGACTACTTGGATTTATTAACCCGCTTTAGCTTTCCAATATACCTTCTTATTTGAGTTCCTCCCAGATTTAGTGCAGTATTTATAGGAAGCAGTTAGGGACCTGCCATTCACATATGCAGATATTTCTGTCAGGACACTAACCAACTAGTAGTCTGTTGTTGTTAAAGCTGGAGCCAAGGAAAGGAATTTGAGTTCATGAAGGAGATCACTTTAATCTGTGATTAGCAACATTTGACTACGGATTGTCAACTGGATTTTCCAAGACTCATTAGTGAGGCTTGGTGCTGACAGTGATTGTCTTCATAAAACATGATGGATTGGAGCGTTAGGGAAAAAGCTTTTATCCTTGCTCTGTTTCTTTCTTCTTCTGCTTTTGTGGTAATGGACCACCCGTTAAGTGGATTAAATTAAATGCTGATTTATTCTGTTTGGAGCAGTCCTACTCTGTGCCTCTCCACACACCTCAGACCTGACTGGCATGTTGCTGAAAACCTCCTAGAGTATCAGGATGGGTGTCTTTGCAGAGAGGTAGGTTTGTCATGAACGGCAAGTTATGAAATAAACATGCTCCTGGGGTGCTGTAGTAACAGCAGAGGCTCTTTTTGTGTTGATAGGAGAGGTACAGTAGTCAAACTGTAGTGTTGTTAGAAATCACCATTGTTAACCCATCGGGGTGATATTTGTTTGTCATTGCTGACCTCTCCAGAGAGTACGTTTTCCTCATTCCCCTTCTGAAAACTCCACAAGTTAAAGCCTCATTCTCCTCTGTGGGGAACTGTTGGGAGTCAAATTGCCTTCAAATTGTGAAGTCTGAGGATCCACAGGGAAATCTCTGGGCATCTGCAAGGACTCTCACCACCTCTGTATGGTTCACTGGGCCTCCTGCCCCCTGGCTCTATGAATCACTCAGGAGATTGGAAGGCGTAGGCTAAACACTACCTGCTCCTTGTGGGGAGGGTCAAAAGCGATGGATTAGGATGAGCAGCATTAACTCCCGTACAGATCTTTGCTTGGGAATGTGCCAAACTGGGAGGGGAACATGCTGTCTGTGGATTTTGAAGGGGAGAATATTGGGAACAGTGAGTGAATACTGGGAGCATCCACTCACTGTTCCCAATATTCTCCCCTTCAAAATCCACAGACACACACTGCCGGGAGGTACCCCGAGGGTCTGAGGGTAGGAGTGTATGTCATGTCTGCAGATTCAGGTCCCTGTGTGCCCTTCTGCTTGTACTGTACTTTGCTTCCCTTTGTACTGAGTATCAGAGGGAAGCACAGAGCCACAAAGAAACAGGAAAACTCCTCTTTACTTCTCTCCTGCTCTCCCTCAGGGAGGGCACAAGGGGAAGTGGTTCCAAGCCAAGACACTCTCCCCCTAGTCACTAAGCACCCCTGAAAAGCCATAGAATGAAAGCCTGAGACAAGGAAGATACTCATGTTTACAGCATGGCAGCGCAGACCATTCTATTAGGCCACAGGGCAGATGCATTTCTCTGTCCTTAGTGGAATGTGTCTGCAAAAATCTCAGCAGAACCCACCCGTAAAAACTCCCCGGGGACTACAGTAGGAGGAATTCATTGTGCAGTCACATTGCCCTTACCAGCACGCTGACGTGGCTTACAAAAGCCAAATTGAACTCCAGGGAGGCAGTATAGGAGCCCTATTCCCAGCTCTGCCACCCACCTGTTGTGTGGTCCTGGGCAAGTCACTTCACCTCCATTTCCCCATCTGTAAGAGGATAATAAAACCTACCTTCTATTGTAATGTGCTGTGAGATGTGCTGTGTAATGTACAGATGAGAAGTGTTATCAGAAGTTATGTCAGGAATTAGGGCTTGCAGCTGAACTGGGGACTAGCTAGCTCCACCTCCCTAGTGAGTAACAGAGGGCTCACAGCTGAATCGCCTGCCTGGCCAGACCACCCGATAGGATGGAGGAACCAGCAGATGGGCTCTTAAACCCAGCAGATGAGGCTGAGGGTTGCTCAATGCTGATTTCTGCCGCTGTGATTGCTCCTGTGCCTGCCCTGCAGGGTCTGTGATCACTTCTTCTTCGTCTTATTTACTGCCTTGAAAAGATTCCAAAAGGCTTGATTGTGATATCCCTATTTGAAAGTGGGACTTTGACATTTTAAAAAGCACCTTTAAAAGGTTTTTAAAAGTAAAGTTTAAAAATTATGCAACCATTTTTTCCCTTCCCACTTCCTCTCAGCCCTCAAGCTATCCATTCAACTAGGTGCTGTGTGTTCCTCATGCAGAAACAAGCACAGGTTTTGCATTCTTAAATACCAACAACTGAGTAGCATAAAACTAATAAGTAAAATATTACAATTTCTGTCAGCCTTTAGGCTGAAAGGAGATTTTTTTTCACCAGTCAACTAGATCTCCATTTCATTTGACATCTCACCTGAAAATCTATCTTAACTCTGTAACTGTCTTATTCAATCCCTCAAAATTTGTGGGGAATTTTTATGGTATTTTTTTCCCCGAATAAAAAAGAATTAAATTTTCTGCTGTGTAGTGGCTGAAGCTTTTCCTCTATTATTGTGAGACAGTACCAAAAAAAGGTATTGCTGAAACATTCCCTGAAAAAAACAAACATGGTGATGCATTAAACCACATTTTGGTTCTTGTATCAATAATGACCAGAGTATTTCCTGCAACTGTCATTTTGATCGGGGCTGGCCCTAGACCAAATGGCGCCCCGGCAAGGAGCATCTTCGGTGCCTTCTCCGCATTTGTTAAACTTTTGAATACCTTATTTTTTATTGCATTTGTAGCCAGTTTCACAAGTTGGATGCATGATTTACATGCATGCTTTATCCCTGTCATAAAGACAATAAATTTGTACGCTAGGATCTGTAAATATATGAGCCCGGCGCCTCCCAAGTCCCACACCCCAGGTGGTTGCCTGTGTTGCTGGTCCCTAAATCCAGCCCTGATTTTGATGATTGTTCGAATGAAAAGAAAACAGGGTTGTTTATAAGCCACTTATGTAGTGCAAATGTGTGTGGTGTGGGGCGGGGGGCAGACGTGTGTGTGTCAGTTCTCAAAGAGAGCATTGACCAGTGTAGAATTATGAGCATAAAAAGCATTTTTGTTATTTTTTTAAATGGTACACTTTTTTTGTTTAATATTTTGCACCTTTCCACCTGAGCACCTCCCATATCCCTTCCCACTCCTCTGGGCTCTTCCCCTGGCTCTTTCTTAACAGCGCCCTTTTTCTCCATCACCCAACAAAGACTTCATTCTTTCTGCCACCCTCATGCTCACAAAAGCCCCCTAATCAGTATTCTTCAAGCTCCTTTCCTTCCCGCCCTTCCCTTCAAAAACTCACCCCCCTCCCTCACTTATTCTATGAGCTATTCTTTGTACAATAACCATGCACCACTTAGTGTTTGCTCTCCATTCCATTGTATACTGCTATGTCTCCTCACGTTGTAAACTCCTTGAAGCAGAAACTTCTTATTTGCTTTGCTGTACATTGCTCTGCAAACTGGTGGTGCTATAGAAATAATATGATAATACATCTGAGCGCTTACTTGAAAGTTCCTGATCTATGACTGCACGAGATTATTCTTATGCAAATATCTCTGTTGGCAGTATGTGTCAGCAATAGCACCACACAGCATTAGATGCTTAAAATACATTTTCTGAAAACATAGCCTACAGTGGCTTGTATTGTTTGACTTTACTTTTAAAATGAATGACTTCAAGAGTTACTAAAAGATTTTAAATTATACCTTATAGGCCCAATCCTGTGCCCACTCAAATCAATAGGATATTTTCCATTGACTTCAATGGGAACAGGATCGAGCTGCTGTCCATTTGCTATTTTTTGCAAAGCTTTGTAAACTCATATTTTCCTTTGAAATTACACAGTATTTCCATATGGCTTTTGTAAACAGAAACTGCATATTGTCCTGCTCCCTAAGGGTTTAATCTTGTGAAAAGCCAAGTACTTTCAGCTCCCACTGCAGTTGAGGGCGTTTAACACCTCATAGGATCAGCTGTAGTGGAGCTGTGCAAAAACTCTGTCCTTTAGGTTCCTGGTAATCTTTTTGCTTTGCATTTCTGTGTTTGAACAGACCCACAACCTCAACACAAAATTCGGTGGAACTCACTAAGTGACACTTGGCTTCCAAATGATAACGCTGCTGTCCAAGGTTCACTGAAAGGAGTGTGAATGTTGGCGGCCCTTTAGGAAAATCTGGCCAGGTTTTAGACTTGATAATGCAACCAGATGAGCTTCCTTGGCTTTGGATTTTAGTTCAATTATTTTAGAGGGCTGTGAATGCTCATGGTAAGCAACCTAACGGGGGCAATCAGAAGAAAAAGGTCAAAGTGCCAGTGCAAACATTGAAAAGAACTGCAACCATTAACAGGATACATTCCTCTGCAACACATCTTGTTTGTTTTGTAGCCATAGCAGATCTGCCAGAGTAATTTGCATGATTTTAAATGTTCCTTACTGCAGATGTGTGTGGGCAAATCCCCAGCTGGTGTAATTCAGCATAGCCCTGTTGATTTCTCTGGAGCTACATCAGTTTAAACCAGGTGGGAATTTGGAACTCAGTGTAATAAACAAGAAGGCCTTCTTAAAAGGGTAAACTATTACTTCTTGGACATATTGCAGATTATTTCTTTAATCACCTAAAAGATATAGGGGAAGACTTTAAAGGGCACAAATTACAGGTAAGCACCTAACTCCCATTGAAAGTTGATGGTAGTTAAATACCTAACTTCCATTTGTGTCCTTGAAAATTTTCCCTGTAGAGACCGACTCTGCTATCACATTGTTTTTACACTGTGTGACACTACTGATTTTAATGGCATTACTTGTGATTCACACCACTGCCAGTGGGAGAAGGATCAGTTCACTGTACACAGATGTCTGACATTAAAAATTGGTCCTAAAACCCATCTGGTGTGGAAGCACACTTTCTCAGTTTAGATTTGATGTCCATTTCCCACCTGCGGCCTGATCAGTACCCAATGAAATTAATGTGAGCTGTTGGAGGAAGTGCTATTTTGTAATATTCACTTCAATGGGCACTGAATTTTCTTCTTCTTTGTCACAGAAGAATTGTACAATCAAACCAACCCCATACTGAACCAATGGACCAAATTCATCTCCAGTAAGTCATTTAAGATTTTATTGGAGATTAATTTAGCTTTAAGAAGTTTATCTATTTTCTCCTCAGAGATAGCTACATGAACAAGTCACATCACATGTTTCAAGAAGGCTCAAATATAATTCTTGGTATCCTTGTACAATTCACTGAATTAATCTTTTCGTTGGTGAGGTATTTACAGAGAGAAAATGTATTTGAGTTGGAGTCATTCTTTGTCCTTTCAGCAAGTCATGGAAGCATACTGTTCAGTGTGTTACTCCTTTTAGTTTCAGATTAATCTTTTCAGACAAGTTGTTGCTATAGTTGCAATTGTTTCTCCTTGAATCAATCAAATTTGAAAGCTATTTTCACTATTACTCCACAAAACACTGGAGTTGATCAGTAATTACCTCTCACTGCTAACTATATTTTATAGAGTATAATGAAGCAACCTGGATTCAGGAAATAAGTAGTGCCCTCTGATTGGCTGTCGTTAACCATCATACCAAGATTGTATGGAAAGAGAACTCAATGCCAAATTGCAATTTACCAACCTCAGCCATCTTGGTTGTAGCCATCATAATGAAATTATGATTTTATATGCACAGTATATTGGCAAAAGTGTTTTATTTCATATTTTCACTCAAAAATACAGCGCTGATTTTGCTCAATTAAAAATAAAATGACCATGGGACAGAGATCAAGCTTTGAAAATTTCAACCTAGAGGGTGACTGTGAAACACCTGAGCATCTATAAATAGAAGGTTATAATGGAAACTGTTTTGGAAACTTAACTATCATGGCCACTACCCAAGTGCCAAATGTATTGCAGTTTATTATCATTGGTGTTATGAAGTTCCAATAGCATCTCCTTCCATCAGCAAGTTAGCAGCTAGGGTGACCAGACATCCCAATATTAGGGGCTTAGTCTTACATATGCCCCTCCCCCACAAAAAGTGCCCCGATTTTTCACACTTGCTCTCTGGTCACGCTATTAGCAACAGAACTGATACAAATGTGTCTCTGGGAATCAAGGTTATATATTAAAATGTGGGCCTCTCCTTTGTGATTATGAGCACATCACTTTTATGACTCTGATTTGCAGCCATGCCTCTCATCCTGTGATTGTATCGGTTCTCCCTGTGCCAGGCCAGGATTTGGAAGCATCAAGGAGTCGGAGTGGGATTCAGTAGGTGGCACTCTTCCTTTTAAGTCAGTAAACAGCCAGTACCCTGACATGGAATTAGGAGGTGCTTTGCTGCTGGAGCAGCTGCCTTTCAGCTGAGCTGTAAAAACAAGTTCTGGACTATTTATGCTCCTCAATCCCATAACACTTTTCATAAGCATGGGGATTGACCTTGGTTTTCTGGCCAAATTCCGATTTGGATATTAACACTTTACTTCCCTGCAGTTTCAGTTGGATCTAATATTTGATATAATTTTCTTTACTAAATTATTGCGTAATTTGTGTTTTCGGTGTGGTATTATATAGCTCCCTCTTGTCTCTCTGAAGTTGGCCTGGTTTCAGTTGTTGGTGAAGTGATGACTATATTATCCTTCACCTTTCCTCCTTTGGAGTAATGTTTGTATAGCACTGTCAGATCATTGAAGAAAAAATGGGGCAGACGGGCCAAGTATTAAGATTATTATTAGGGTAAAGACTCAAGTGGAATCCTAAAACTTGTCCTTGAACCCAGGTGCTCCAATTAGTAACTTTAGGACTTGCTATTTGGGTCTATAAGTCACCACTGAAGTCAAATGTAAATCATGTGATTGAAATTAGAAGAAGAAGCCATGTTTCAGTTCTGGGGCATATCTGTGCTTACAAGCATTTTTTGTATGGCTTACTACAGCAGCAAATAGATCAATTTCAACATCATCATCTTTTAACTAGTTAATTTTTCAGACCTCTAAAAGGGGACAAGCTCTCTTGCTCACAGATCTATGCTGCAGAGCCCAGGTTCCATTGCTTGGAATGATAGCAACTGGCCCAGCTGGGGTAAGTAACGCAGGTGGGCTGTGTGTGTTGGGGACACTCCCTTTCTGAGGTTTTGAGAATTTCTATTAGGTAAGAGTATCCAAAAGAATTTAGGCCCACAGAAGTGCAATAGGATATACCATTATTTCTTATTTGTATTACTGTAGTACGCATGAGCCTCATTCCTGGACCAGGACCCCATTGTCCTAGGCGCTGTATGAACACTGATCAAAAAGAGAGTTCCTGCCTCAAAGTTTGCAAAGTATGTATAAGACTGTCTTAAGAGACAACAGATGGATAGAGACAGACTAATGGGATAGGATTGGGCCCTTATTCCTAAACCACTAAAACAGTCTTTGGTAAGTGTCATATTTTGGAATGCAGTCCAGACCAGTAAGGGGCTGTCACCACCTCCCCAATAATTTTGGGTGCCTTATATGCTCTGCTGCTGTGGCTCACAGCTGAGACACCAACAGCCAGCAGACAAGCATGCAGTTCCATGAGTATCTGTGCTATGCAGCCTGGTTCAGCTCTCTGACCCCAGCAACCTACCTACAATACAATAGCCCCACCCTGGTAATTCCTTGCTGGGTGACCCTAACACACTCCCAGTCCTGAATTTCCCCCAAACTGTTTGTCCTGATGTGTTCAGCCCTCTCCTGGACCACTCAGAGAAATAATAAGGTTTGTTTGCTCCTTTAAAGAGACAATACCCAGCAGCTTGCTACATTAACTGGAGTTAACAATTACTTCAGTTCAAACACAGCACTGAGTTGGTTTATATTAAAATAAAATTAGTTTATCAACAACAGGACATAAGTGATGCAAACTAAAAGAAATAAAGGTAAAGATGGTGTACAAGAGTTTGCTGGGGCTCGACCCTCTCTGGGGCGGCAGGGAGCCACACCGGCTCACTACCCACTGGTGCTTGGGTACTTTGTCCGGCTGCAGGGTCTCCCTCAGCAGCCCTTGCAGTCCTGGAAGACACAGTAAGCCCGACCCTGGCTCAGGGCGGGCACCAATGCTAGGTCAGGGCTCAGGCCCTCAGTCAGGGCTGAGCAGCAAGCAGGAGTATTTAGCCCAGGCCCCAGGTCAGGGTGGGGCAACAAACGCTGAGTCACAGGCTCAGACCCTCAGTCAGGGCTGAGCAACACAATAGTAGGCCCAAGCCTCAAAAGGCCTGGGAGAGGCCCGTGGGTGGCAGGGGGAACGCAGGCCCTCCCACTCCACTGCATCCCAGCCCGGGGCCCTAGCAGCAGCAGAAGGCCTGCTGCCGAGTCAGTGGGGATCCTGGACACAACACACTGACATAGGCTCTGGCAGTGCTGCAGCCAGACTGGGGTTGGCTGCCCCCGGGCTACTTCCACACTCCCCCTTGGGGCCTACCTGGGGGCTGGTGTCAGCCTCGGGGAGATCCTGGACCATAGATTCGTCCGGCCAGGGATTGTTCGGCAGGCCCGGCGGCTCCTCCGGGTAGCGGGCGCCCCGGAGGTTTCCCAGCCCCGAGACGTCTGGTCTCTCCAGCGGCTGGGGCTGGGGCCTGACTGAGCTCTGAGGGCGAGCCTTTGTACTTCTGGGTCGCCGCCTGACCCCCTGAGGGGCGGGCTCAGAGCTCCCTAGCTCCGCCCATTCCGGCCTCCGGATGGGCTCTTCCCCCTCCGGGGCGGCGGGGAGCCACAATGGCTCACTACAGATGGTTACAAGTAAATAAAAGTGAAAACACACATCTAAAAGTCTAAATATATCTAGCAAGGCACAGTATTTGTCTAAGATGGTTTTGCTCACCAATTACTTTGTCTGGCATTGCTGACTGTCCCTCAGTGAGCACCTTCCACAGAAGTACGAGGGATGCTGATTTCCCTCGTCATCTTAGGTGTTCCTTATTTTCCCAAAGAATTGTCTTTGTTCTCAAACTTAGTAAGCCCCCCGCCATGGGATTCAGTCTCTTGTGTGTCTCTGGAGTACAGGGAGCCATATTAATTCTCTGTCACTCAAGTTCAGGTGCAAGACAACCCCCACTGGTTTGTTTGATAGCTTTATTTATGGCTAATATGTAAATTGAGGTAAATGCACATTCCTTTATCTAGGACAGACCTGCTTATCACCTTTACCTAAGCTAGGCTATCTTCTTACAATTAGTCTGTCTACATCCATCTGTTGTCTCTTAAGATAGTCTTATACTTAGAATGTAAGCATTATGAGGCACGGACTGTCTTTTTGTTCTGTGTTCATGCAGCGCCTAGGACAGCAGAGTGGCGACTATCCAGCTTATTTCACTGAATGCAGCATGTATGGTTACCCGCCTTGTGGGTAAGTGGCATGTGTGGATGCAGTACAAGCAGTTCATGGCCCTCAGAGACACAGTACTTGCTCTTGATACTGGAGAGGTGGAACTGGAGGATCTAAAGGAGACTGTGAGGTACTGAGATGAGACTTTTAGGGACACAATAGAATGGTCTCACCCCTAGTCTGACAGCTTGTATACTGTTAAGCCTTCGGGAAGGAGAACAGCAAACTGAAGGAGAGGGAAACAGTCACATAGTTGAGACCCTCCTTCCAGTTCATGTCATGGTATCCTCTTGCATGGAGGATATCCCTTCTGGGGAGGGAACCCTAGGAAGAGGCAGGTAATAGTAATGTGGGATTGGATTATTAGAAATATAGATAGTTGGTGTAGTGAGTCGGTGTGGCTCCCCTCCTGTCCAGAAGAGGGAGCCCACGTGCCGGCACNCAACCAAGGGCCTGAGCTAACTGTGTTTGCCCCGCCCTGATCCAGGGCCTGGGCTCTGATCTATTTGCTCGCTCAGCCCCCGCAGTCAAGGGCCTGAGCTTTAACTGTGGTTGCTCCGACTCTGCACTAAAGAGCCGGAGTTCCGGGACTAACTGACTGCTTGTTCCCACAGTAGTGAGTCGGTGTGGCTCCCCTCCTGTCCGGAAGGGTCGAGCCCCGGCTAGGACCTACTACAGTTGGGTTTGTGATGACTGTGAGAACAACACGGTAAATACCCACGAACTTTGCACCTTGCAGGATCTCACAAGAGAGCTAGACAGACTTACGTGCAGTGCTGGAGAGGAAATGATGGTTGTGGTACATGTAGGTACCAGTGACATAGGGAAAGGTAGGACAGAGGTCCTGGAGGCCAAATTAGGGTTGCTAGGAAAGAGATTAAAGTTCAGGACCCCCATGGGAGCATTCTCTGAAATGCTTCCAGTTCCATGCACAGGGCTAGGAAGATGGGCAGACTTGCAAGATCTTGATGCATAGATGAGACCATGGTGTAGGGAGGAGGGTTTAGGGTTATTGGGAACTGGGGAACCTTTGGGAAAGGAGGAGCCTAGACAGGAAGTATGGGCTTCACCTAAACCAAATTGGAACCAAACTGCTGGGATGTAAAATTAAAAAGGTTGCAGAGGATTTGTTAAATTAACAAATGGCTGGGGGAAAGCTAACCGATGCGGAGGAGCACACTGTTCAGGAGACATCCTTTAGGGATGAAATTATTAAAGAGGCAACTCTATATCCTGATAAGGAGGGTAGGAGAGAAGTTGGTAAAGTACAGTGCTCTGACTCTGAAATGATTAGGGGCATGGGACAGCTTCCATATGAGGAGACTGTGACTGTTCAGCTTGGGGAAAAAGAGATGACTAAGAGGGATAAGATAGAGGTCAATAAAATCATCAATGGTATGGAGAAAGTGAATAATGAATTGCTATTTAACCCTTCATGTAACAGAAGAAAGAGGGTGAAATTAATAGGCAGCAGGTTTAAAACAAACAAAAAGAAGTATTTCTTCACACATCGCACAGTCAAACTGTAGAACTTGTTGCCATGGGATATTGTGAAGGTCAAAACTACAACTGGATTCAAAAAAGAATTAGATAAGTTCCTGGAGGATAGGTCCATCAATGGCTATTAGCCAAAATGGTTAAGGATGCAGCCCCATGCTTCTGGTGTCCCTGAGCCTCTGATTGCCAGAAGCTGGAACTGGACGACAGGGGATGGATCACTCAATAATTGCCCTGTTCTGTTCATTCCCTCTGAAGCACCTGACATTGACCACTGTAGAAAGAATGGATACTAGGCTAGATGGACCATTGGTATGACCCAATATGACCATTCTTATGTTCTTATAGCAGAGTAGCCCTTTCTATTCATGTACTCTGTGGCACGGTGGTCTGGTGCCAAAATAGGGATGTACATGCCATCTCTCACCCCAGAGCAGTTTGGGAACCTCGTTACTGCAAATCCATCCACTATGCCCTGCACATTACTGAGAGTCACAGTCCTGCATAGCAGGAAATGACTAATGGACCTGCACACTTGCATGATGATGGCCCTTCTGTGGATTTTCCAACTCCAAAATGATTTCCTACTGATTGGTACCAATCCAGTGTTGCAAATTTCTGGAGTATGATTCTCCACTGTCAGTGCAGCTCTCATTCTGTTGTCCAGGCACTGGAAGGTTGGGATGAGCGCTGCACATATATCCAGGAATGTGGCATTTTGCATCTGAAAGTTCTGCAGCCATTGCTTGTCGTACCAAGCCTGCATTATGATGCAGTTCCACCAGGCAGTGCTAGTTTCTCAGGCCCAGAAGTGGGGCTCCGCCTTTTGCAGCTGCTCCATGAACACCACCAACAAACTTGAATTGTTTTTCACTATGTCCTTTTTTAAACTGTCCTCAAAGAAACCATCATGTCCCCCATTGCTGCAGTAATTCCCACAGGTCTGCAAATACAGAAGAATTGTGCATCCTGTATTTGTAACATTCATGAGAATAGTGCAGAGCTCTGTGGACTCTATGCTTCTGTCAGAGATGATGGAGACAGAAAAGTGCTGTGTGGATTTGTAGGATTTTATGGTGCAGAAATTATGGGATATGGATGCCATAATGGGATCTAGAAAGTTGCATGCTGGGTACCTGATCTCCGCTCCCAGAGATCCCTGGGTGAGTCACTTCTATCTCACAATTCATTGCAAAAATCTCTCAAAGGGCATTGTGCCAGATGGTGGCTCATGGCACACTGGGATACCTACCTGTAGTGCACCGCACTTCACATCAACACAAGCAATCCTGATGGGTACATGCAGTGCCAATGCTCAGCACACACCTGAGTGATTATACAAACATGAAAGTGTCTCCCATATTGTAAGTCTGGCTGATGTCCACGCTACCCTCCTTCTGTCAGTGATGAGTGTTCTCACAAGGAAAGAAAAAAAATTAAAATATATGGAGATATATCTATCTCATAGAACTGGAAGGGACCTTGAAAGGTCATTGAGTCCAGTCCCCTGCTTTCACTAGCAGGACTAAGTACTGTCCCTGACAGTTTCCCCCCTGATCCCTAAATGGCCCCCTCAAGGATTGAGTTCATGATTTGGGGTTTAGCAGGCCCATGCTCAAACCACTGAGCTAACTTTTGAAGTGATAATGAGAGTGGCCCATTTCAGACCGTTGACAAGAAGGTGTGAGTAACAGTAGGAGGAACATGCTTATGTTCTCTTGTCAATTTTGTCAACAACCTTCTTGTCAACTGTCTGAAATGGGCCACTCTCATTATCACTTCAAAAGTTATTTTTCCTCCCTTGGTATCCTGCTGTTAATCGATTTTTCTCGTTAGACTGACCTCATACTTGGTAAGGCAACTCACATCTTTTCATGTATTTATACCTGTTCCTGTATGTTCTACTCCACTCTGATGAAGTGGGTTCTAGCCCATGAAAGCTTATGCCCAAATAAATTTGTTAGTCTCTAAAGTGCCACAAGGATTCCTTGTTGTTTTTGCTGATACAGGTTAACACGGCTGCTACTCTGAAAATTGTCTTATTAGTAAGAGTGAGGGATACTGTAGTTACTGACTGACAACTGTACAGTTATGTCTCATTTACCTGCACTCTGGTTGAATATTGCCCTCAGAACTCCACATCCATGTGTCTATAACAAACATGGCTTCCTCAGCTTTTTACATGCTTATGTTCTCCTCACTCACCCCCCACCCAGAACAGTTCTTACTTTACCTCAGCTTCCTTAGCAGCAGCACTGATGAAAGGCAAATCCAGTACCTTTCTCCAATTCCTCTTTTTTTAAATAATTTCAAATGGGATAAATACTCATTTTCAGGCAAGGTGGAAGAGGAAGGTGCGAAGAAAATTTGGAACATTTAAAACAAATATAATATACAAAATATACTCATGTTGGCGCTGGGAGTTAATCTTCCCAATGCAGCAGGAGGGTTGTGAAGTATAGAGGTGGGAGCTTTTATAGTAGGGCTGTCGATTAATGGCAGTTAACTCACGTAATTTACTCAAAAACATTAATCGCAGTTAAAAAAATTAATTGTGATTAATCGCTGTTTTAATCGCACTGTTAAACAATAGGATACCAATTGGAATTTATTAAATATTTTGGATGTTTTTGTACATTTTCATATATATAGTATTCTGTATTGTAATTGAAATCAGTGTATATTATTTTTATTACAAATATTTGCACTGTAAAAATGATAAACAAAAGAAATAGTATTTTCCAGTTCACCTCATACAGATACTGTAGTTCAATCTCTTTATCATGAAAGTGCAACTTACAAATGTAGATTTTTTTTTTGTTACATAACTGCACTCAAAAACAAAACAATGTAAAACTTCAGAGCCCACAAGTCCACTCAGTCCTAATTCTTGTCAGCCAATCACTAAGACAAACAAGTTTGTTTACATTTGCGAAAGATAATGCTGCCCACATCTTATTTACAATGTCATCAGAAAGTGAGAACAGATATTTGCGCACTTTTGTAGCCAGCATTGCAAGGTATTTACATGCCAGCTATGCTAAACATTCGTATGCCCCTTCATGCTTTGGCCACCATTCCAGAGGACATGCTTCCATGCTGATGACACTCATTAAAAAAATAATGTGTTAATTACATTTGTGACTGAACTATTTGGGTGGAAATTGTAGGTCCCCTACTCTGTTTTACCTGCATTCTGTCATATATTTCGTGTTATAGCAGTCTTGGCTGATAACCTAGCACATGTTCATTTTAAGAACACTTTCACTACGGATTTGACAAAACGCAAAGAAGGTACCAGTGTAAGATTTCTAAATGACCTATGAAGGAAACCTGAAAAAATTGGGTTTGTTTAGTTTGGAAAAGAGAAGAATGAGAGGGGACATGATAGCAGTTTTCAGGTATCTAAAAGGGTGTCATAAGGAGGAGGGAAAAAACTTGTTCATCTTAGCCTCTAAGGTTAGAACAAGAAGCAATGGGCTTAAACTGCAGCAAGGGAGGTTTAGGTTGGACATTAGGAAAAAGTTCCTAACTGTCAGGGTGGTTAAACACTGGAATAAATTGCCTCAGGAGGTTGTGGCATCTCCATCTCTGGATATATTTAAAAGTAGGTTAGATAAATGTCTATCAGGGATGGTCTCTAGACAGTATTTGGTCCTGCCATGAGGGCAGGGGACTGGACTTGGTGACCTCTCGAGTTCCCTTCCAGTCCTAGAATCTATGAATCTATAAAGATAGCTACAGCACTCGACCCAAGATTTAAGAATCTGAAGTGTCTTCCAAAATCTGAGAGGGATGAGTGTGGAGCGTGCTTTCAGAAGTCTTTAAAGTGCAACACGCTGATGCAGAAACTACAGAACCCAAACCACCAAAAAAGAAAATCAACCTTCTGCTGGTGGCATCTGACTCAGATAATGAAAATGAACATGCATCAATCTGCACTGCTTTGTACTGTTATCGAGCAGAATCCATTGTCAGCATGGATGCATGTCCTCTGGAATGGTGGTTGAAGCATGGAGTGACATATGAATCTTTAGCTCATCTGGCACATAAATATAGAATAACAGAATATCAGAGTTGGAAGGAACCTCAGGAGGTCATCTAGTCCAACCCCCTGCTCAAATCGGGACAAATCCCCAACTAAATCATCCCATCCAGGGCTTTGTCAAGCCTGATCTTTAAAACCTCTAAGGAAGGAGATTCCATCACCTCCCTAGGTAACCCATTCCAGTGCTTCACCACCCTACTAGTGAAAAAGTTTTTCCTAATATCCAACCTAAACCTCCCCCACTGCAACAATATCTTCCGGCTACAACAGTGCCATCAGAACACCTGTTCTCACTTTCAGGTGATACTGTAAACAAGAAGCGGGCAGCATTATCGCCTGCAAATGTAAACAAACCTCTTTGTCTGAGCGATTGGCTGAACAAGAAGTAGGACTGAGTGGACTTGCAGGCTCTAAAATTTTACATTGTTTTATTTTTGAATGTGGGTTTTTTTGTACATAATTCTACATTTGTAAGTTTAACTTTCATGATAAAGAGATTGCACTACAGTATTTGTATTAGGTGAATTGAAAAATATTATTTCTTTTGTTTTTTTTTACAGTGCAAATACTTGTAATCAAAAATAAATATAAAGTATTCTGACTTGTAATTGAAATCAATATATTTGAAAATGTAGAAAACATCCAAAAATATTTAAATAAATGGTATTATATTATTGTTGAACGGTGTGATTAATCACACGATTAATCGCGATTAATTCTTTAAATTGTGCCCTGCCCCAGAAAGTGCAATAAAGGTGAGTCGTCCAAGCAGCCCAGAGAGGCTTTATGAAGCACAGCCAATCAGGAAGAAGTTGCAGGGAGCAACCAATCCAGGCCTGGCAAGCTCAGATAAAAGGGAGCCGCAGGGCAGAGAAGATGAGTTGCTGCTGGGAGCCCAGGGAGTAAGGACTCCGTCCATGGAGGGCAGCGAGAACTGTAAGCACTTCGGACAGAGCAGTGGCTGGTTCTTGGGACTGAGCAGCTGAGTGCCCTGAGGAGAGGGCAAAGAAGGTTCTGGGGCCATGGGGTAGTGGCCCAGGAAAATAGAGCAACATTGACAAAGGTTACAGAGGAGCAGCAGGAGGATTCTATTTATCAGGGTCCTGGGGTTGGGACCTAGAGTAGTGGGTTAGCCTGGGTCTCCCCCCCCCCCACTTGCCACTGGGGAAGTGGCTGGACTGTTTCCAGAAGGGGGAAATACAGATGATGAACAAGCCAGAAGGCTGAATCACAAAGAGGATGGTGTGGTTCTGGGAGGTGAGAGAGGAGCCATAGGTGGGAGCAAAGACAGAGTGCCAGTGTGCAGACCATGGATGTGGGCATCAGCCTCGAGCTAATCGCCAGCACTATCAGGAGGAGGTGCCCAGTCTGGCAGTGAGGTCTGCACCCTGTTACAAGGCCATAGTATTGAAAACTACCAATATAAAACCTTGTAAATAGGTAAATACTGTTAAGGCATACTGGATGTGCACATATGGATATTTAGTGTTTCAGCCATTTTTTAAAAAGGCAAATTTTGCAATGAAAAAATATGAATTCACGGAACTTAATAACAAATGTTGTACAGTGCATGGAATGAGTAATGTTAAAGTCTGTGTAAGTATATGTACATGTCATAGAGTTCAAGTATTCCAACAATAGAAGATGCATTACTAACTTTTACAAAGTGAGAATACTTGAGACAGAGGACCCAGTCTTACAGCCCTTACTCACAGAATTAGTTCCTTGTGTGAGTAAGGGCTGCAAGATCAGGCCGAGAATTTGGGTTAGAAATGTAACTTGGCATGTGGATCTATTTTTCGTGACTTATTATTATTGGCCCAGATTTTCAAAGGGCTAGTAATTTTGGATGTCTCCATTCTTAGGTACCCAACCTGAGGTACCTTTAAAATGGTGGTAGTTCAGAACTCTGAAAATATTGTCCCTTTAAAGTGTCTTCAGCAGGACAGCCAAGAATGTGGACAAGGGGGATCCAGTGGACATAGTGTACTTAGATTTCCAGAAAGCCTTTGACAAGGTCCCTCACCAAAGGCTCTTATGTAAATTAAGTTGTTATGGGATAAGAAGGAAGATCCTTTCATGGATTGAGAACTGGTTAAAAGACAGGGAACAAAGGGTAGGAATAAATGGTAAATTTTCAGAATGGAGAGGGGTAACTAGTGGTGTTCCCCAAGGATCAGTTCTAGGACCAATCCTATTCAACTTATTCATAAATGATCTGGAGAAAGGGGTAAAAAGTGAGGTGGCACAGTTTGCAGATGATCCTAAACTGCTCAAGATAGTTAAGACTAAAGCAGACTGTGAAGAACTTCAAAAAGATCTCACAAAACTAAGTGATTGGGCAACAAAATGGCAAATGACATTTAATGTGGATAAATGTAAAGTAATGCACATTGGGAAAAATAACCCCAACTATACATACAATATGATGGGGGCTAATTTAGCTACAACTAATCAGGAAAAAGATCTTGGCGTCATTGTGGATAGTTCTCTGAAGATGTCCACGCAGTGTGCAGCGGCAGTCAAAAAAGCAAACAGGATGCTAGGAATCATTAAAAAGGGGATAGAGAATAAGACAGAGAAAATCTTCTTGCCCTTATATAAATCCATGGTACGCCCACATCGTGAATACTGCGTACAGATGTGGTCTCCTCATTTCAAAAAAGATATTCTGGCATTAGAAAAGGTTCAGAGAAGGGCAACTAAAATGATTAGGGGTTTGGAACGGGTCCCATCTGAGGAGAGATTAAAGAGGCTAGGACTTTTCAGCTTGGAAAAGAGGAGACTAAGAGGGGATATAATAGAGGTATATAAAATCATGAGTGATGTGAAGAAAGTGAATAAGGAAAAGTTATTTACTTGTTCCCATAATATAAGAACTAGGGGCCACCAAATGAAATTAATGGGCAGCAGGTTTAAAACAAATAAAAGGAAGTTCTTCTTCACCAGCACACAGTCAACTTGTGGAACTCCTTGCCTGAGGAGGTTGTGAAGGCTAGGACTATAACAGGGTTTAAAAGAGAACTGGATAAATTCATGGAGATTAAGTCCATTAATGGCTATTAGTCAGGATGAGTAAGGAATGGTGTCCCTAGCCTCTGTTTGTCAGAGGGTGATGATGGACGGAAGGAGAGAGATCACTTGATCATTACCGGTTAGATTCACTCCCTCTGGGGCACCTGGCATTGGCCACTGTCAGTAGACAGGATACTGGGCTGGATGGACCTTTGGTCTGACCCAGTATGGCTATTCTTATGTTCTTAATGGAGGGATCCAAAATGAACAGCCTCCTTTCAATATCTTGTTCGTTATTATTGTAGAGTCTAGGATCAGGGCCTCATTATATTAGGTGCTGTACAGACAAATAAAAAAGAAGACAGTCCCTGCCCCAAAGAGCCTGCAATCTCATATTAGAAAGAATGCAACAGGTAGATGAAACAAGCAAATGGGTGTAGGTAGGAGGACAAGGTAATGAAAGAACAGAGTTTAGTAGAAAACAAGAAGTCTCAAAATATATTATTCTCTGCTTTACAATATTTTCTTTTTTGTAACCACTTCATTTTAACTAGACGTTCATATTTAATTCTCTCTTTTTCTTTTTTTGGTCCAGAGAGCACAAGCAGAGCAGACTTAGTATTAATCCCCTGAAGATACTGCTCTGTTCTATAGACACATTTTACTCTGACTCTAGTAACACACAATTCCCTCAGAATGAAGGACTCATATGAACCACTGAGTCAGAGGACAATGTCCAGATTAACCAGGATGTTACCACCTGAAACAAATTTTCTAGCTGAGATTTTATGAAGGTTTTGGTTGAGGTAAAGAAATCTTTTTGCCTCCCACACAGGCACAATATAAAATCTTTTAACAAAAATCTTTGACAGAGCTGGTCAGACTATACAGGATACTCCTACGGGCACTCTAGCCATCTGCCTGCTCACTTCATTTGTTGCAGATTCTGCATGAACCAAGATGTTGAAGATTAAAGGCCAAAGATCTTTATAAAATCCAACCAATCCATTAATAGTGTCTGTCAGAGAAATCATAATCTCCTTCAGAACCCTCTAGAAACACTTGGGATCCATTAACCTCTTAATGTGGACTATCCAAACAGTAAGAATAGGTGCAACCCAACCTCAAACCACAGAAGGCAATGGTCATTTTATGACATGGGCAGAATTTACTCTTGCCCATCTCTAATCTAAGTTCAAATAACCATCCTGGATCCAGTTTTGGGTTGGGCAATCTCCTTTATTACAGGTAGGATGCAAACAGAACAGCCATGGTACTTTTTCAGCTATCCCTCTTAGCTTCATGCTTTACCAAATTTCCTGTTGGGGCCTCTAATATCTAAATTAGTGCAGCAGTGTTATCCTATGAATCATCAGTAATACATGTAAGATCAGGCCTTGTTCTTTATTAAATCATGGATGATTTTACACTTACTTTTCATTCACCAGCATGAATTTTTGAATAGTACCTTTGTCTACCAACACTCCCAAGCTCCTGAGAGCAAACTGTAGGCTAACACTTAAGCCTTAACTCCAGTAATGCTGGTTACAATACCAATCACTTACAAGATACTACCAGGAGGAGTGGTATGGAAAGAAAAGATGCTCTTTGTACATTTTATGCCCCAGGCTTCNTGTAAATGACTACACATGGTGCAAGGGAGTGGACAATCAGCCTACAGGGAGTAGAAAGGGGCCAGGGTCCTAACCCTTTGCCATTGAAATCAGTGGCAAAACTTCTAATGACTTTAGTGGAAGCAGGATTTGGCCCCAAGGTTTTACTTCTTCTCTTTCGGTGGTGTATACAGGTTATGGAGATGGGAAGGTAGAAACGTATTTAGTCCTAGCACAGGGTAAACAGCATGAGTAAGTCCATCACTAATTACTTTGTACGAGGGTCATATTCTATCCTTTTCCACTGCACAAATTAAACTAATGCAAAATTAAAAATGGGTTAGGGATGCTGGAGGATGGTAGGTGCTACTGGATGAAAGGGCATCAACTTAGCTTACTTCTGTCCCCTGCAGTGTGCTCTGCTCTTGTACAAGAAGCTGCTTAAAGAAAGTGGCTTAGCACTGAGAGCAGGGGGGCCATAGACAACAGCTGAATCCAGGCAGCTTGCCACACTATGAAAGATGCCTTTCCTAGAGTCTAGTACAGTGCAAGGAGATGAAAATGAATAACAGGTGCTAGAGAGGCTGCAGGAGCAGATCATTAGCAGGAAGAAGCAATTTTTTCCTTCTCTCCCCTACTCTCCCGCTTTGTCCAACAATTTACCAGCAAGCAGGCATGTTGTTTTGTTTTTAAATGGAGAGATTTTAGCTGTGACACCATGGCCTCTTCCTTGTTGCCCATCTGGGGCTCATGACCCCACAGCTGAAAATCATCACAGTGTGGCAGAGCATAAGTCACAGAATAGATCTACAGATTTTAGAAAACTGAACTGTGAAGCAATCATTGATGACAACAAGAGGGTTTCTAAAGAGGATGACATTTTCTCACCACCTGAAATTAACCGCAAATTAACATTTTGAGAAATGACTGTTCCCAGAACTCTTGCAATTGAGACAAATGAAATAATGTAACAAACAAAAATGATCACAATTGTGTCTTCATGTGTCTATCCATGATTCTGTGCATGCTTGCGTATGCATGCACGTGTATGCATGTGTATGCATGTGCGTATATGCTAGAAGTGGTCAAATAATACAAAAAGTGATTTATGAATATTTTCATAATGGTGAGTTATTTATGGGGTCATATTTTTTGTGTGAGTATTCAGCTCACTAGTTAATTTATGAAAATGTTTGAATCCTGAAGGTTTGATAATTTTAGCATAACCTCCTCTGAAAAGTCATACTGAGAATGCATTATTTGTTGTGCTTTGTTTGTTATTTGCTGTTCTTTAGTGATTAATGTTTCAGGAAGCAGAAGCAATACAGTATGACTTAGGTGACCAAACACATATCAGGAATAATATAAAGTGAAGTGAACAGTTGAGGTGAGCATTAGTAAGCAACTGATTGTCTGAAATGCTTTGAACAAAACATTTGGTTACTGTTTATGAATAACTAATAGATTCATAGAAGTCAGGTTGACAAATGGTTTGTGAACAGATAAAAGGATACATTTGTCAGATAATTTATTCTCAGTTAAAATTTCTACTAGATTTTACATGTATATTGGCATAAAACTATCTCACCTGCACTTGGTGAATGAATTCATCTCTGTGCCCTGGACTACACTGGAGGAGGGGGGAGGGAATCGATCTAAGTTACACAACTTCACACAACGTACTTAGATCGACTTTCCGGGGTGTCTTCACCGCGGTGAGTCGACTGCAGCCGCTCCCCTGTCAACTCTACCTGCGCCTCTCGCAGCGCTGGAGTACAGGAGTGGATGGGAGAGGGCTTGGGGGTCGATTTATCGCGTCTAGACTAGACGCGATAAATTGATCCCCGCTGGATCGATCGCTGCCCGCCGATCCAGCAGGTAGTGTAGACGTGCCCTGTTACTGGAACTTCTAACATTTTAAATCTCTGAGTAGATTCAAACAGTCCCCACATTGTTGTTTCTGTGTTTTAAAGCAATCAGCAGATTTTTTTCCCCTGCAAAAATTACATTGGCCAAGTGTTCCAGGACGTACAAGATTCATACTGGAACGGGGGAGAGGGGATGGCCAGGAGGCCATGGCCCTGCCACTTTTTACGGGCCCTAAGGGCAAGCGACCGGAGAGAGGAGGCAGAGAGGAGCATGCAGGGGTGGGGTCTTGGGGGGAAGAGGCAACATGGGACTGGAGCCTTAGGAGAAGAGGCGGTGCAGGGGCAGGGTGTTGGCGGGAACAGGCAGGGCAGGGGTTCAGGCGACTGTGCCCCTCCCCCCTTTAGGGCACTTCTGCCACTCCTGATAGAGCTAGAAATGGGATGTTTACATTAGTGGAGGGAGAGATTGCCAGGTTTCCAATAGGACACACAGGAGTTATTTCTAGACCTGCAAGAGCCTGTGATGTAAACATTTACATATGTGGCAATTTTACATTTAGAGGTATGTTAGGTAATTTTTGAAGTTCTGCATGACACCTCCTAAGGGTAACTAAGGCATCTGGCTTTACAAGAGGAGGGATACATAAATAGACCCAATCCTGGTTTTTGAAGCTCTTTTGTAAAATAGCAATACTGTAAAATCTGTGACACATACGTAATACATTATG
Organism: Trachemys scripta elegans; assembly: GCF_013100865.1. NCBI lineage: Eukaryota > Metazoa > Chordata > Testudines > Emydidae > Trachemys > Trachemys scripta. The sequence continues at coordinate 229,105,055 of NC_048298.1, read as the reverse complement.
GAGAGGTGTAATATAGAGATCCTACTGCGTCTCATTCACTTTGCCACTTGTGAACAATGTAGCAATTCTTGAGTCCTGCCAATTAAAACTTTATACCACACCATCACGTGTTGCATGATTATAGGCAGCTCAGGTAGTGCTTCCTGTAATTAAAGTTGCCGAACATGTTCCATTATAAGACCCTATTTTCTTTTGCTTATAACTTTGCCAAACTGTTTGGGCCTGTTGGGTGTCTGCATAAGGCGTTTGGGGGGAAGTTCCTGCTGAATTGGTTCAGCTGTTTCTGAGAACAAGAAAAATAGTGTTTTGCCTACATTAAAAAACATTACAAGTTTCATTGAGAAACTGTAGAGCCTCCATGCTTTGGAGCAAGGGCTTGAAATGGGGCGGTGGGGCAGTTGTGTCAGGGATATGCCTTTTGCCATTCCTGTTATAATTTGGCCAAATTATAGGGCCTCCAAAAAATCTTAGTTGTACATGTTCAGTGCAGATGTGAGAGTTTGGCAGCTAAATTCTCCAAGCCCTGAGCATGCTTCATCTCCTCACCACCCCTACAAACCAACCAGACTGTGCATGTGCTATATCCACAGAGTGACGGAGGATGTTTCATCTGAAGGCTGCAGAAGTTGAGTACACCTTTCCCTGCAATTGCTCCTCCTGGCTGCCAGAGGCTATTCTGGCACCAGGCACTGGTACCGAGAGCAGGGAGACTGTTCCTCCTGTGCTTCCAGACAGTGGGGTGGAGAAGGAGGAAGCAATCTGACTGGAATGCAGAGAGATGGTGAATGGGGCAGGGGAGGAGAGGGAAGGGTGGGCGACAGGATCAGGAGCTCACTGGAAGGAGGGAAGCAGGAGCCAGGATCTGGAACAGAGGTAGTGAAATTGTACTAGGCACTGGGGACAGGAGCAGGAGCCTGGAATGGGGTAGGATGGGAGTGTGCATCTATGTGTGTGGAGGTGGGGTGGGCAGGAGCCTGGGACATGTTTTGAGGGAGTAGAAGCAGGAGACAGGAGCAGGAGCTGGGGAGGGAGCAAGGTATAGGAGCTGAAAGGCATACAGAGAGGTTGGGGATGGGAAAGGAGGGGAAGGGAGGAATGGGGCAGAAGAGTCTGTAACCATTATGGTATATTCCCATTCAGAATCTTGAATTGAACCCAGGAGTCCTGAGTCTGAACATTCCTTTGCTGTCTAGCAAATATCTATGAAATCCATCACCCAAGTGTGTGCCTCTAACCCCAAAGGTATTTAGGCATCTAACTCCCATTGATTTTCAATAGGAATTAGTTGCCTAAATACCTTTAAGGATTGGGGTCTAAGACACTACAGTGAGAGCACCATGGAAATGCCCAGGAGGAAATGAATAATTTTTCATTCAGTGCTGGGTTTGGATTGTGGACAGTAAATAATGCATAGTGCCACATGTTTTAATGATGAGGATAAAAAGAAATATTGACTGGCTACCCATCAGTGAGCACTGTCCATTCTGTGCACTGAATGAGATGGGGTCCTGTGAAAAAAATTGTATGTGAGCGTGTAATTAAAGACTGAGTCATATTGAACAAAGGGGCCAAATTCAGATTGCACAAGTAACCTTAATTCAGGTATTACCTAACTATTTTGCTTGATTTTGCAACCTAAATGTTTCTTTAACAAGATTTTTAATGTAATTTTATTATATAAAATATGTCTGTCAGTGAGTATTTGTAGAAGCTAGAGGCTGGAAAGGTCTATTAAATCATCTAGTCCTTTTCTCTGCCAATGCAGAATTATTCTCTGTTGACATTCACTAATGTTTTGCCCTGTCTAGTTTAAATGTACTAAGTAATGTTCACATTAATAGAGTTTTCTTTTTTTAATATATCACTTTTTAAATATTTAACACGTTTTATCTCTATTGCAGTCTTTACAATATGTTATTTTTGTGTTTTAGCTGTCATTTGGATGCTGATATGTAAAGCAAAATGGCTAAAATCAACACCCAGCACTCCTACCCTGCTATGCACAGGCTGCCTGTTAGGACCACTGATGAAGAAATTGAAAGAATTGAAAATGGCTTTAGCAGGTAATATGTTCCTTTCTTCACAGTCAAGAAGACCGAAATTACTGCATACATTGAGGCATGCCTGTAGTGCTATGCATTATGGGAGTGCTTGCCCACACAGTCTTTGATCCAGTGAAGTTAACTGAGTTTCAACTGTTAGTAGCTGTGATGAGCAAAAGGCACAACAATAGGAAAGCTATTATCACTTCTGCTTCTGGAGCTAAATCCTGGATCCCTTGGGTAACAACACTATTCACTTCAGTGGGAACAGTACAAGTGCTCAAGGAAAACCAAATCCCATTCACAGAATACTCCTCACATTTTGGGTTCGGTACTGGGATGAGTTGGAGGGGTTAGAAGAGAAGGGATCCTCTCTCTATGCCAAGCTGCTTCCCCAGGGGGAATGGCTGTTGAATCTGCATAGTTGCAAACCCACTGGCTCTAATTATAGGTCATCTCTCAATCCTCCCTGCAGTCTGGGGCAAAAGGAGCCCCTTACAGGACTGTGGGCTCATAGGAGTGGTGTGTTGCTTTGCAGCCTCCTCATATCTTCCACTCATACAGTGGAATTGTACCAGCTACCTTTGCACTCAGGGCTCTCTGTGGCATGGGTAGACTCGGCGAGTGCGTGGTGTATATAACGTATAAGCAAATGAGTTAATGTGTTATAAAACACTACTCATTTCCCCAATTTAGATGAGCCCCATGCCTGTAGGGAGGGGAGGGAGAGTAGGATTTACCCAGAATGTTCTGCAGTGCATTTACAGCAGCGAAAATATGGCTCGGTTTGTTCTTGAGGATGCACAGCGTCTCAGTCAAGCTTGCCTCTTTTTAGGGGCAACTACTGTGGGTTGTTTATTATTTGTGCTCTAAGACTGGAGAAACATATTAGTTTGACTGGATTTGGTTGTGTGAATAATGAGTGTGGGGTGTTGAGTAACCAGTAGAGAGCCTGGAAACACCCACTTCCCCGTTTTGGGTCCACTGACTTTTCCTTCTGTATAGTGTGGGCACCTTCTTCCTGCACATGGGCTATATATGACTGTTCATAGCTGCATAATGAAGGTGGAGTTGCCTTTATTCCATTCAGAACGGCCTGTTTGACTTAGAGATACTGCACAATGTCCTCACTTGGGGAGATATGCAGCCACCATGACTGCGGATCTGAGCACGGATTTGCATCTGTGCACAGTGACACCGCTGGAAAAGAGAGAAAATGTGGCTGAAAGCAAGGGTCAGTCTTTCCTTCTTTCCTCTGTGTCCTTTTACTAAAGGATAGCAGTGATTGACAGTTTGCAGAACAAAATTACTGATGCAGTTGTGAGTGCATTTTTCTAAAGGTTTAAATGTAAAACCGAGTCACTATATTCAGAGACAATATCTGAGGTAAAGACTTAATTATGACAGCTAATGGTGCTTAAATATACATGTCTACCACATGAATTACACTCTCTCAACATGAGGGTAATCCTGGAAAAGCATTTGTTTCAAACATTCTGTTTGCTGTGGCCAATATTAATTACAAGAATTACAGATGAGTAAAAAAGATCCCTTTAAAAGAGATGACATATTAAAGGTAATTGGATTAGATATTCATGTGTGTGTGTGTGTGTAAGATAGAGAGAGAAGAGTTGTAAGATGATTGCTAGAAAATATAAAATGTCCTTGTAACATCAATCAGCAGCCTGAAATGACATACACTCAGTGAGATATACCGGTATTTATCAAGAGACAACGTAGTTTGGCTTAGTCAGGCTGTGAGTAAGAATGTAATTCTAAGCAACAATGAGACAAACTTGTGAATTTTTTGATAATACTGAAGCACTCCATGAAGCTCATGCAATTTTTTGCAAAAATGTTACCAATGTGATTGAAGTGAAAACAGGAAATATAGCTTATAACCTATGTGTTTGTAAAATATTTCAGGAAGTTTGGAATTGTGGCAAAGAGAATAGGTGAATGGAGAACTTCAAGAGTTTGTGTGTGTTGTAATGCATTGTTTCATATGTTGTCTTTCACAAATCACAAAAGGTGGTTCTTATCCCCAAACCCACATTAAGGCTTTTGTTATAAACCATGAGTCATTATCATAGATAAGTGGAAATCCACATCTCCGGTTCCCCTATGTCTCTGATTCTTCAGTTTGAGGAGATAGGAGGGGAAGTAGAATCCCTAAAGCATACTGGGGAGATGGAGGACTAACAGGACTAAAATAATACTTTTTAAGAAATTGAAAACTGAGATTTTCATGTAATAACAGGTCTCCAAGAGCTAGGGCTTTAAATTAAACATCAAATGTAGTGAGAATTGTCAATACTGGCAACAGAGGTAGTCTCTGCCCCACACAATGTACAGTGGCAGCTTTTTCTCTCTTTTTTTTCTCATGAGTGTGATTGAGAGCGAAAGTGTGCTACCAACCTAGTCCACTGTACCAAAAAACTCTTGCTCTGATTTTTTAAGTCCAGCCTCCCCTAATGTATGGATGTGGTTGACATAACAGGGATATCAAACTAGCTGATATGGAGGTACAATTGGGTAGTTAGATGTCTAAATGGCATCAGTCGCTCAAAAGAGGACATTAAAAGTTGGGTCAGAACCTTGAAGTGTTTCCATTAAATGTCTTTTGCAGGTGAAAGTGATTTTGTTTCATTTTGCTCAAAGGCCAAATAAGTGCAAAAGCAAATTTAGGGCCAGATTAGGGGTAGGCCTTCCATGGATGCATAAAGAGGGCAAGGTGAAGCCTCCACACCTGCACCTCCTATGCATGGACCAGGGTAAGCATTGTGCAGGGCTAGCTCTGCCAGATACCCAGAAGGGATGGGAGGAGGTTGGAGCTAGATATGGACAACTGCAGATGAGCTTGCAGACATCACTCCCTGAAGGGTGGAGCAGCAGCTGCATTTACCATTGATTCTCTCAGAGGCCTGGTCTACGCTGTTGGAAGAGGGTGTCCATCAACATGGCTAACTTTGTTCAGGGAGATGGTGTTCCTACACTGACAGAAAAACCCCTTCTGTATTCGCTTCTGCGCTAAGGGGCTATGCCAGCATAGTTATGCCAACACATAGTCTCCGTAGTGTAGACATACCCTGAGGCACAGTGCTGTAGTTCCCACTGTGGTAGTATGGCTCTTCACCATGCCTAGCATGGTTTGGGCTAATAAGAGTTTTTTTTTTTTTTAACCAATTATCTTTTGTTCAATGACTCCACAGTCTCCTCTGATATTGATTTTACACCAGTGTAACCCATTAGCTCAACATTAACAATAATAATAATTAATATTTTAATATTACAGTGGCAACTGGAGGCCCTTATCAGGATTGTGCCTGGCACTGTGTAAAACCAAAAAACAGACACAGTTCTTGCACTGAAGAGTTTGCAACTAAAACACCGATCCTGTGACTGGCTCCTGTAAGCTGACCTTTGTGCCTGGATAAAGCCAGTTGCAGGACAAGCCGCATGCAAAGAGCATGGGAGAGAAAATCAGGAAAATACTAGTTTATTTACATCTTTGTGATTGTATAGGCAATGGAGTTCATTTTAGATTTACTCTTGATTTACACTTTTATAAGTGAGTGGAATCAGGTTTAATTTCTTTTCAATTACTTCTCTGTGATGTTGGAATGACACTTTCAGAAACAAAGATATCGGATAAATCTGTAAGATTTTTTTTTTAACCCAGTTGCAAATGTATAGAACCCATTTCTGTGAATGTGGAATGTCATCACCTCAGTACAGTCTTCTCACCAGGGTTCTGTTTTTCCTAAGCTACAAATCCACATTATACATGTGTAACGATGCGGTTCTGGCGATTTCAGGACAAATCGCTTAAAATAGGGCAGTTACAGGCTGGGGTTTTTCCACCTCTAAGGCAAACCAACCAGCCAGACTAAGAGGACTTTGGTCTCACCCCACTGGCTAACCAAAGTCACATAAGCAATTCCCTTAGACACTCCAGTTTCCCAGTATCACCACCAGTGCCACTCGTTATGGGGACAAATGGTTATGAAAACCAATACCACATTAAAAGAAAAAAGGTTCTCCTGATCCCAAAGGACCAAGCCCCAGACCCAGGTCAATATACAAATCAGATCTTACCCACAAATCATGCTGTTGCCAATCCTTTAGAATCTAAAATCTAAAGGTTTATTCATAAAAGGAAAATGATATAGATGAGAGCTAGAATTGGTTAAATGGAATCAATTACATACAGTAATGGCTAAGTTCTTGGTTCAGGCTTGTAGCACAGATAGAATAAACTGCAGGTTCAAATCAAGTCTCTGGAGCACATCCCCAGCTCGGATGGGTCATTCAGTCCTTTGTGTAGAGCTTCCATTTGTAGCAAAGTCCCTCCAGAGGTAGGAAGCAAGATTGAAGACAAGATGGAGGAGAGACATCAGCTTTTTTATAGTCTTTTCCAGGTGTAAGAACACCTCTTTGTCCTTACTGTGGAAAATTACAGCAAAATGGAGTCTGGAGTCACATGGGCCAGTCCCTGCATACTTTGCTGAGTTGCAAGGCTATTTACCTTCTCTCAATGGGTCCATTGTATAGCTGATGGTCCTTAATGGGCAATCAAGCAGGCTAGGCAGAGCTAACACCAACTTGTCTGGAATGTTTCCCAGAAGCATAGCATAAGTTTGAAATACAGACAGTATAGAGCCAATATTCATAACTTCAACTACAAAATTGATACACACATATAGACAGCATAATCATAACCAGCAAACCATAACCTTGTCTTAGACACCTCATTTGACCCCCTTTATACAAGATTTGGTGCCACTACAGGACTTTGGTTGCAACCATGTTCTATATGGTTCCAGTTCAAATCAATAACGTGACAACATGCCTACAGAGCATGTATTTATTGATAAAATAAGCTCAACTGCAAAAAGTCTCAGGGCATATGTACACAGCTTAATACGGTAAATGACCTTTTTAAAACAAAAGTCAAGCACCAAGAACAAAACACAAGACCTCCCAAAATACAATGACACAGCCATTGACCCATCCAGCACCAGTCCCTTAGCCAAAGCCTGAGGAAAGAGCTGGGCCTTGTTCCTTTTCCTGAAGTTAAGCAGATTCTGGCTCTGATGGAGCAGCTGAGGAAGTAAATTCTGGAGTCAAGGACCCTACACTAAGAATACCAGGTCATGGAGAGAGCGGGGTGGGGGGGAGAGCTAACCCAATGTCTCCTGAGTCAATGGAAGTCTTTTCATTGATTTCTGTGAGCACTGGGTTGGATTCTAGGTGATTAAATCTGGTGACTGTTAGCTTGAGTGTGCCAGCTGATCTCAACTAGGTTGAAAGCTGATCATTCAAATAGCCAGGACTCAAACTGTATAGCTTTATACATCAAAATCAACACCCAGACTTAACTACAAAGCCCATGCAGCTGATGAAGAGCTGGTTAATATGTTCCCTGTAGCTAACACTAGCAACTAGATGGGTAGTTGCATGCTCCGCAGCTGAATCTTCAGAGTCTCAAGGGCTCCATTGAAGTGCAAAGTGTGATTATATTAGACATGTTTAAGCCATTTCAAGCATGTGAGGGGAGGGGGACAATAGACTCCAGATTTTCCGTTTCTGAGTGGGCTACAGTGTACTGAAGAGGCAACCATGGACCAGAAGGCCTCTCACAATAGATATGTCTTACAGAGTGGGACTTTGTCAGCTGCTTGCTTAACTCCTTATCTAGCACGAGCAAGTATTAAGTTTAGGGCTGTCAAGTGATTAAAAAATGAATCATGATTAATCATGCGATTACCTGTGCTCTTAAACAATAATAGAATACCATTTATTTAAATATTTTTGGATGTTTTCTACATTTTCAAATATATTGATTTCAGTTACAACACAGAATACAAAGTGTACAGGGCTCACTTTATATTTATTTTGATTACAAATAGTTGCACTGTAAAAAACAAAAGAAATAGTATTTTTCAATTCACTTAATACAAGTACACCTCTACCCCGATATAAAGTGACCCGATATAACATGAATTCGGCTATAATGCAGTAAAGCAGTGCTCCGGCAGATCAAAGCAAGTTCGATACAAGTTTCACCTATAATGCGGTAAGATTTTTTGGCTCCAGAGGATAGCGTTATATCGGGGTAGAGGTGTACTGTAGTGCAATCTCTTTATCATGAAAGTTGAACGTACAAATGTAAAATTATGTACAACTTCCCCCCCACCCACCGCATTCAAAAGTAAAACAATGGAAAACTTTAGAGCCTACGAAACTACTCAGTCCTACTTCTTGTTCAGCCAATCGTTCAGACAAACAAGTTTGTTTACATTTGCAGGAGATAATGTTGCCTGCTTCTTGTTTACAGTGTCACCTGAGAGTGAGAACAGGCATTCACATAGCACCATTTCAGCCGGTGTCACAAGATATTTACGTGCCAGATGCTCTAAAGATTCATATGTTGTTTGATGCGTCAACCACCATTCCAGAGGACATGCGTTCATGCTGATGATGGGTTCTGCTCGATAATGATCCAAAGCAATGAGGACCAACGCATGTTCATTTTCATCATCTCAGTCAGATGCTATCAGCAGAAGGTTGATTTTCTTTTTTGGTCGTTCGGGTTCTATAGTTTCCATATCAGAGTGTTGCTCTTTTAAGACTTCTGAAAGCATGCTCCACACCTCATCCCTCTCAGATTTTGGAAGGCATTTCAGATTCTTAAACCTTAGGTTGAGTGCTGTAGCTATCTTTAGAAATCTCACATTGGTACCTTCTTTGCATTTTGTCAAATCTGCTGTGAAGGTGTTCTTAAAATGAACAACATGTGCTGGATCATCATCCAAGACTGCTATAACATGAAATATATGGCAGAATGCGGGTAAAACAGAACAGGGGATCTACAATTCTCCCCCAAGGAGTTCAGTCACAAATGTAATTAACACATTATTTTTGTAACGACCGTCATCAGCATGGAAGCATGTCCTCTGGAATGGTGGCCAAAGCATGAAGGGGCATACAAATGTTTAGCATATCTGGCATGTAAATACCTTGCAATGCCGGCAACAAAAGTGCCATGCGAATGCCTGTACTCACTTTCAGGTGACATTGTAAATAAGAAGCAGGCAGCATTATCTCCTGTAAATGTAAACAAACTTGTTTGTCTTAGCGATTGGCTGAATAAGAAATAGAACTGAGTGGATTTGTAGGCTCTAAAGTTTTACATTGTTTTGTTTTGAATTGCAGCTATGTAACAACAAAAAAATCTATATTTGTAAATTGCACTTTCACGATAAAGAGATTGCACTACAGTACTGGTGTGAGGTTAATTGAAAAATACTATTTGTTTTGTTTATCATTTTTACAGTGCAAATATTTGTAATAAAAATAATAATATAACGTGAGCACTGTACACTTTGTATCCTGTATTGTAATTGAAATCAATATATTTGAAAATGTAGAAAAACATCCAAAAATATTTAATAAATTTCAATTGGCATTCTATTGTTTAACAGTGTGGTTAAAACTGCGATTAATTGCGATTAATTTTTTTAATAGCAATTGATTTTTTTGTGTTAATCGCATGAGTTAACTGCGATTTATTGACAGCCCTAATTAAGATATAGCTGTGCTGGCACCAAAACACAGAAAGCTGGGGTTAGAGAGTTTTCATAGAAATCATAGAAATGTAGGGCTGGAAGGAACCTCGAAAGGTTATCTAGTCCAGCCCTCTGCACTGAGGCAGGACCAAGTATACCTAAACCAATAGGTGTTTGTCTTACTTGTTCTTAAAGACCTCCAGTGATGGGGATTCCACAACCTCCCTTAGAAGCCAGTTCCAGAGCTTAACTATTGTGATAGAACTTTTTCCCTAATAGCTCTTTTGCTGCAGATTAAGCCAATTTCTTCTTGTCCTACCTTCAGTGGACATGGAGAACAACAAATCACCGTCCTCTTTATAACAGCCCTTAACATACCTGAAGACTGTTATCGGGTGTCCCCTCGGTCTTCTTTTCTTGGTAAACGCTGCCACCACCCAAATGCAAAAAAACCCCTTTTAACGCAGTAAGGAGCACTTGATAATTCCTCCCTGTGGGGTACCCTCAAGCCCTTTCACCCCCTCTCCGGGGAAGAACTGAGAAAAAAACAAAGGAAATTAGTTGTGGCTACTAGCTAATCAAACAATATGCACAAATCTCTTAGGACACCAATAATCCAATCCTGTTCTTAAAAAAGGTAAATTTTATTAAAAACAAAAAGGAAAAAATACATTTGGAACTTAGGCTTTTGCTAGATTTTAAAAGAGCAATTCCAAAAATTAAGCACCTGGCTGCAGTAGCCTTTGTGATGGAGAAAAGAGTATTGCTCCCCCTGCCCCCTTATTATGTGAGTGGAAGAATTGAATGAGTGGCAAATGCATTGCAGGCTGATTAAAAGCCTTCTTTTTTAAAATTGATTTTGCAGGACCCATTCCCTGTGTGAGGACACTTCTTCAGAATTGCAGAGAGTCATTTCCATGGAGACAAGAGGCCTGTCTGAATCCCGCAGGAGCTCGTTCACAGGCACTGGAGCAATGGCTAGGTAACTGGCTAACTAGCTTAATTTTGAATATTAAAGGATAGCTTGTCTGCAAAAGGTTGTTGAATGTGGGAGGACAGGGGTGGTCATCATAGATTTGCTAGAAAATGAGTTCAGTCCATCTGAAAACACAAAAAGCCTATAATGAACATAAAATGGAACAAAAGATGCTTCAACCTTAATTTTGTACCTTATAGCTCAATTTTTAGTGTGCTGGAGTTGGCGAGTGGGCTCGGGCAGAAAAGCACATTGTAGTTCAAATAGGAAAAAGGTTTAATAAATGCTGAAAATACATTGAATATGGAGGGAAAATAAGTAGTAAAGTCAGACAGTAAGGGAAGGGATAAATAAGTTTCTTTTCAGACTGTTAACTGGATATAATCTTATGTAATAAGAGTGTAATAACTATTCCCTCCCACCCAGTCTTGATGGTGGATAGCTCTGACAAGAAAGCAGACGTAAACGTTGAGAATACAGGGATTGCTGAGTATTTTTAGGATTAAATTATGTCTGTGATGCACTTGGAGCCTCAGTCAACAAAGGTTGGAGGTGCTGACTTTGGCCCAGGTTTAGGAAAACACACCTCTCCTGGACAGCATTTAAGCACATGCTAATCTTCAGGAGTGTGCTTAAGTCCCATTTAGTTCATTGGGAATTAAGCGCATGTCTGAAGTGGAGCCTGGTGTGACGTTGTGCAGTCTATATGGTTTTATAAAAATATGGTAATGAGTGAATATAATGTAACTGGAATATGCTTCATGCAAAAGGTCTCTTGTAAGGTATCATTACAAAGCTTATGATTTACTGAGTATGATCATCCTATTTGTATAAATGTACCACTCTTGTATCTGGGACTAGAAATATGAAATATCACTCTGAGGGCCTATTGTAATTATGCAAAGTGTGGGCCATTAATGGTGGTTTGGAATCTTAATGGCTCCCACCAACCAGGACGATTGACTGGGGCTCTGTTTGCAAGCAAGCCTTCCTGTGAGTCAGGATCGGAGGAATGAAGGCTTGGGGTCTTACAGTGACATGTGATCATGTCACTTGAACTGGAATCCATCTTTAACCTTGTGCTTTTCCAGTGGGGGGGAAGGGAGGTGGAAACCCAGAGAGAGACAAAGGATTCCTTATGCAAAAGATATATAAAGGGGCGGAACAGAACAAGGGCAGAGAGCCATCATGAAGAATCCCCTAGCTACCACCTGATCTGGAACAAGAGCTGTACCAGGGGAAAGAATTGTGCCCAGGCCTGGAAGGTGTCTAGTCTGAGGAAAAAACTTACTGAAGCATCTCTGAGGGTGAGATTATCTGTATTCAGTTTGATTAGACATAGATTTTCGCATTTTATTTTATTTTGCTTGGTGACTTACTTTGTTCTGTTACTACATGGAACCACTTAAATCCTACTTTCTGTATTTAATAAAATCACTTTTTACTTATTAATTAACTCAGAGTATGTATTAATACCTGTGGGAGCAAACAACTGTGAATATCTCTCTATCAGTGTTATAGAGGGCGAAGAATTTATGAGTTTACCCTGTATAAGCTTTATACAGGGAAAAACGAATTTAGTTGGGTTTAGACCCCATTGGGAGTTGGGCATCTGAGTGCTAAAGACAAGCACACTTCTGTTAGCTGTTTTCAGGTAAACCTGCAGCTTTGGGGCAAGTAATTCAGACCCTGGGTCTTTGTTGGAGCAGTCGGGAGTGTCTGGCTCAGCAAGACAGGGTGCTGGAGTCCTGAGCTGGCAGGGAAAACAGGAGCAGAGGTCATCTTGGTACATCAGGTGGCAGCTCCCAGGGGGTTTCTGAGATCCAACCCGTCACACCTGGATTTAAGTGCATTCCTAAATAGGGGCCTCTGTGCCTGACCTAAAGAATTTCAACTGAATTCAGAGCTCTGTTTGTCTTCTGATATAGTCATTAATTATGTGAGGACACTTTCAAGTTAAATGACACATATTTAAAGCAAACAATGATTATTAAAAATGAAGTCATTTTACAAATGTAGTTTATTATTCTCCATTTCTCTCATCTTGAACAATGGAAAATAAACTACTCAGTTCCCTCTGTGCTTCTAGTTACTTTTACTTTCAGGTTCTCACGCAATAACACAGTGCTGCAATGTGTGGGATGCAAATTCTGCTGGTGAATGGTTTTCAGTGGACTCAAAATATATATTAGGAACTTCTTGACTGATCTTAGGTTTGTAAAACTGGTGCCTAAAAGAGGTGACTGTGCCCCTTTAAAATGTTCTGCTTTCTAGTGTGGTTAAGACGAACCAAATGAATCATTTTCATTATCTTTGCAAACCACAAACTGTGGTTTACCAGACAGGCACAAAGATACTGAACCTTAATTTCATATGTGAAGGTTTTTGTCAATGAGGTGAAGGCTATATCATTTATTCTGTGGCCTTGGTGAAGTTTTTGTTTTGTAGTCTTAGAATTACATTCTATCCCTTAATTTAATGTAGGCTTTAGACTATATGTATGATACTGACCCGATGTGGAAACTAATAAAGGAACAGGAATGTGAAAAACTGTCCTCTGATTTCTGTGTTCCTTCCTTTTTTATCCTTTGCAACTCAAAGGGTAAGATATTCAGAGGAAAGTCTGTCAGAAACTATTGTATTAGGCCCTTGAGAATATGCAGTCAAGTGGCATATGTACTGTACAGTAGCATTTAAATTGCTAAAGCACTAGTGTTTTCATCACTGTGTCATCCACCTTGTAGATTCTGGATAGATGTAATGCTAGCTTATCTGGAGAAGTCTAAAGAACTTTCCTTGAATATTGCTGGGCCTATCAAAGAAGTTCTGCTCTGTTCAGCATTTCACCATGTTGTTTGCTCAGGGTAGGTCTAGGAAGCATGCAAGTACACAGCACCTGTCCTGACTGGGCTGCCATTAGAGGAAAATAGTCTCCTCTGTGGAATATTATACTGATAAACTGTTATCACTGCTGGGGATTTCAGTCTCAAATATCATCATTTGGACACATTTTAGAAGCAAAAGACTCACTTTACCCCTTTTACAAAGAACGACTATTGTCCTTTAAGAACATGTAACTTGGGGTGGGAAGAACATCATAAAGAGAAACCATGCAGCAGTGATAAAACTTATACGGGTGTCAAGAGTGTTTGTTTATGTTATTCTAGTGCTCCATTAGGATTTTAGGATGAGGAAATGCTAGTTTACATGCAACAGGCAATTAGTGGCTTTCATATTAGGGGCTAGTCCTGTTATCATAATTAGTTATTCATAATGCACACAGTATGCTAGATTGGGTGACCAGATGTCCCGATTTTATAGGGACAGTCCCTATATTTGGGGCTTTTTCTTATATAGGTTTCTATTACCCCTCACCCCCGTCGCGATTTTTCACACTTGCTGTTTGGTCACCCTAATGTTAGACACCTTAGAGAACATACAGATAGATATATTGTCTGCTCTGAAGTGTTTACAATCTAATAATTGACATGACACAACAGGCAAAAGCTACAAACAGTAGGAAGTGAAATAGGAAGGTAGTCAGATGATGTCACGCTGTCTGGAGTGGCTCACAACCATGGGTGCCTACCTCAGGGCAGACTGGGAAAAACAGGGCAGACACCCCAAACTGGTGGTATGTTCTATAAATAGATTTTACCAGGGATCACTGTAACAGTCTTAACACAGAGTCACAGACAGTCCTCTTAGATTCTCCAGCCTATCGCCATTCAGACAAACTTAGTGATAAATGGTCACATACACTAAATATCAAACCACATTCAGGTTGCTTCCAGTCTCAAGAGACCAGTCACTTATCTCAGATCAATGGGTTCCATAGATCTTACACCTAAGACAAGGCCTGCAGCCAATCCTGTAATAAACTATGTAAAGGATTATTAACTAGGGGAAAAAAGAGAGTTATTTACAGGTTAAAGCAAGCAAGCCTATACCTGTACCCACAAATGAGTTACCATCTAAATCCTAAAAGTGACAGAGCTGTAGAGAGATCTGTCAATTCAAAATGTCTTTTAGGGTGGACCAAGGAAATAAACCACGTTTCCTCTAAGCTGCGTGGCCACATGGCCACACAGGTGTCTGTTAAGCCCCATGCAGGGGCTCAGGGCTGTGGTGGGGAGAGGCGCCTCTCCCTCACCATGGACCTGCAGGGCAGGGAGAGGCACCCCTCCCCAGCACAGACCTGCCCCTGACTTGCTGCAGCCAGGGGAGAGGAGCCCCTCTCTTGGCCCGGCCTGGCACAGGCCTGCCGGAGCTGCCGGGGAGAGGAACCCCTCTCCTGGTCCAGCCCAGGCCCACTGGAGCTGCCATGGTCAGGGAGAGGCATCTTTTCCCTGGCCCCAAGCTGCTGTGGTAAGAGAGGGTCCCCTCTCACTGCAGCCCTGGGGCAGCCTGCACCCCAAACCCCTCATCCTGGGCCCCACCCCAGAGCCATCACCCCTAGCCAGAGCCCTCACCCCCTGCACCCAAGCCTCTGCCCCAGCCCTGAGCCCCCTCCCACACTCTGAAACTCTCGCCCCCGCACCACATGAATTTTGTTATGTGCACCAATATAGAGGTGATGTATATCACCTTCATATTGGTGCAAATTCATTCCGCACATGGATGTAAAAAAATTAGAAAGAACACTGGAAGTAACCCTTGGGGATCTCTGGCTTCAGTTTGGTTTCTCTGGCCCTGAGAGAAATCAAACAGCACAGAGATGAAAAATCCTCACATCAACTATTTTTATTTCCCTCTTCTAGCATTCAGAGCGATGGGACAAGATCTTCTTCATGTGCTTCCCCAGGGGTGGATGAGGCAATTAACAAAGCTTTTGTCTTGTAATGGACCTCTTAAATTTTGATGGTCCTCCTGGAGGGGTGGGGAGAGGGAAGGGAGGATTCCTGTGCCTGGGTTCACAAGTTCAGAGCAAACATTTTCAAAGTTATAAAGCAAAACGTACATAGTTTCTGATAGCACGGAATACAGACATTACAAGTGAGATTCATACACACAGCAACTTACATGCATTTTGTAGAGTTTAAACACAAAACATGCTTATAAGACTGATACCTATTTTGAGCAAATCCAGCACACAGGTGAACTGTCTGGTCTCCAGCTGTGAGTTTCTCAGTTCTTAGCTAATGCCTGCAGTCTTGGGAAGAGCTGGTACCTGGTTTGCCAGTGTCACAGATGAGATTTACAAAATAAGGTGGCACAGTTACTGATAAAATTCATCCACATTCTCAACCCACTAAAATATCCTTAAAGGGAAAGTGTCCCCTTAATCTGAAACTCCAGCCTCCATCACTTTCCAGCAGTCTCTTCACAACCTTCACCATCCAATCACCCTTTGTCCTTACTTCACATGGCAACCTTTGGGTATGTCATCACATGAGGATTCAACATCTCCCCCCTTCCCTCAGCACAGGATCTCTCACCTCTTTACATTACTCCTAATGTCAGAAGCTTCTAGAGCTCTAGATGATTTCCAGTCCCGCCCCCCTTGGCAAGATGCCTGCTGACCATACAGCTAGTGATGTCTCTCTGGCTCCTGTCCCATGTGGTGCTGATGGGGGACCCTGAGGACAGGTGAATAAGGTATCTTCCTGGTTCCTTTACCATGTCAGAGGATGGGGAGCCCATGATGTGGAGGTTGTTGTATTATACAGAAAAATGTCATGCTCCAGTGATGTGGCAGGGTCCAGAGGTTGTGAAAACCCCGACTCCACCATTGATGCAGAAGTTCTAGCTGCTACTGGGCATGGCTCTAGCCCTGGGGGAAGCCTTGAGCCATCTGGGATTCTTGTCTCTTCAAACAACATTGTGTGTCTCTTCCTTGCAGGTTATCCCATTTCATCTTATCAATGAGATCATGGGCGACACGACATTTGCATCATGAAGACCAAAGGCCAGATTCTTTCCTTGAGCGTATCCGAGGGCCAGAGCTCAAAGAGGTATCCAGTAGGGAAAGTAACACTCACTCCAATTTGAGCAATGATGAGCAGCCAGGCAAAGTGAAAAAGTAAGTTGATCTGATTGTACTTTAGTGGGAGAAGAGTGGTCTTGGAGTAATCATGTTCTTTCTGTGAATGGGATGTGAGCATGCTGGGTTTTATTTGAGGACAGGAAATGAGTAGGGTAGCTAATATTCTCCAGAAACTTTCCTGAAAGTAATTTAAGTCCTCCAACTTCCAAGAAAACTGGAGAAAGCAATAGTGAGTATAGTCCAAGTTGAAGCTTCCCTAATTCTCCAGAAGTCAGCATATCCAATTACATGAGTTTCAATAGAGTAGAGCTTAGCCAGCAATAGAACAGAAATAAGATAGAGCTGCTTAATAAATTTAATTTCTCTAGGGATCGTCATGCCAGGCTTTTTATTCATAATTAGCAGAAGGTAACCATTGCTTTGGCAGATCTCCTCGGATAAGCAGTGGAGGAAGGCATGGTTCAGTTTGAAATTGCAGCTCTGTGGTCTTTGGCCTCACAGATGGAGGCACAAGCCCTCAGTTGCAGATAGTTTGCAGAAGCACTTAGGTAAATAATACATTTTCCCATCAGCTGATATAACATAAGAAATTCTTACATAGGAGTGCAACATGCAGATGATGGTGATACTTCTGCTACAACTAATGCATTCCTGCTGCTTTTGTTGGCAGTCATTGTGCTTGCTAGCAAATGTGCAACCACAGCTTAGAAATGCTATTTCTCTATTTGTTCATCAGGTAAGAGTAACAAACCCAGTTCTTGAATGGAGAAAATAAATGCTTTGTCCCCCTGAACTATTGGTATGCCCCAGTTTCCTCACTTTTTCCCACTCTGCAGTGAGAAGCAGGTTGTAGTGTAAACACTGATACCACGCAATCCTATTCAAGCACCGAACAAACCAATTCTCTGAGCCTCACATGAATGATGATAATGAATACTATTTCCTTAAAATGTTTTCTTCCTCAAAAGCATGTTGGCAAGGGTTTCAGAGGTGACGTTTTTAGCTTACATTGCTTATGACATAACAGTCCCTTACACCTGGACTTTATTTTATACTGTTTGGGAGGAAAATACTTCCCAAAAGAGCACATTGACATATGGTCAGCTTACCTGCTCTCACTCTGCTGCTCTGTACTGGGGATGAAAGCAGTTCCCAGTGTAAAGACATTGAGAATCTGGACGTTAGCTTCTAGTGCTTGGAAACTCCACCCCAAGTATTTGTGCAAAATGCAGTAACACTTAATCGTACCCACTCAAATATCCTCCATCAAATCACTGATAGGCTTCTGGTCCAGAAATCAGAATTTTTTTTGGCTGAGTTGAGCCATTAGAAGATGTTCACTCATCAGTGCCACAAGCAGGTTTAGTCTTGTCTAAAATCTTTTTTTAAATAAATGAACTAATGCCTTCAAGCGAGCCCTTCATGTGTTTCCAGGCTTTCTATTTTGCAAATGAACATAATACATGACTTAGTGCATGTCTACACTACAAAATTAAGGCGACCTAACTAATGTCAGCATACAGTCACTACAGTAATTACATCGGTTGTGTGCATCTACACTTTACTCCTTGCGTCGGTGGTGTGTGTCCTCACTAGGAGCACTTGCACCGATTGTACTATCAGAGTGGGGCATTGTGGGATGGCTTCTGAAAGCCAGTACCAGTCGATGTAACCAATACAGCATCTACAACCGTGGCTCTCAACCTTTTCAGACTCCTATACCCCTTTCAGGAGTCTGATTTGTCTTGCGTACCCCCAAGTTTCACCTCACTTAAAAACTACTTGCTGACGAAATCAGATATAAAAATATAAAAATGTCACAGCACACTATTACTGAATAATTGCTTACTTTCTCATTTTTACCTTATAATTATAAAATAAATCAATTGGAATATAAATATTGTATCTACATTTCAGTGTATAGTAAGTAGAGCAGTATAAACAAGTCATTGTCTGTATGAAATTTTAGTTTCTACTGACTTTGCTAGTGCTTTTTATGTAGCCTGTTGTAAAATTAGGCAAATATCTAGATAAGTTGATGTACCCCTTGGAAGACCTCTGTGTACTCCCAGAGTATGTGTACCCCTAGTTGAGAACCACTGGTCTACACTGACACTGCATTGACCTAACTACATCAACATTGACTATGCCTCTTGTGGGGGTGGAGTTATTAAGTCGGTGTAGTGGGGCAGTTACATCGGCAGGAACGAAATTTTAATGTAGAAACTTATATTGGTCAATGTAAGCTGCCTTGCATTGACTTAACTCTGTAGTGTAGACCAGGCCTTAGTGGCTTAAATTAACCCCACACAGCTGGCTAAAAAAAATGTTGCAGTTTGTTAAAACACAGTGATGGGTTTTTGCTGTAACTTGTAACTTTTTGGCAGGCTCTTACTTTGAAGCTCAGGCTCACATAGTTTGTGGCAGAGTCTGAGCTGGGTAAGGATTTGGTTTGAATTTGCAGCTGATAATTCATATTATAGTGAAAATCACACAGATTTGCAGCAGATCGATACAGTTCCATCTTTACTGAAACTGCTTCTTAATAATTCAAGCTTGGAAACCGTGTATTTCTTTGCATGTCTAATGTATTTTGTCTGATTAGTCATGCTACTATCTTCTAGTCACTCAAGTCAACAGCCAAGAGATTTTCTGATTTCTGCATTAGGAGCCCATTAGTGTTTCTGGTTCAAAGCCAATAGAGTGGACAAAACAGGTCATGTGCCAACAATGTTATTTCTTTAGATAACCAAATTCTGAGATACCCAGTCTCCCCATCTCAGATTACAATGCTGTTGCCATGTGACAGCAGCTCCAAATTGTTGTGCCATTATGGAGAGTTAATTTTGCAGCAACAGCAGGCATTTCTGCTATCTGTCCAGGATTCTTGGCACTGCTTCTGTGAAGAAGACTTGAAAGGCTTGAGAAACACTTATAAGAGCAGCCAAATGGGAACGCTGCTATAAATAGCAAGATTCATGCTGTCAAGCATTAATACGCCTGAGAGCAGGCTAAAGTGCTTGAGACATCTGACATGGTCACAAACGTGTATGTTCTGTACATGATCAAGGGCAATTGGTGCCCTGAATAGTTATGCAAAGGGGCTTACAGCGGCGGTCAAAGTTGACCCTCTTAATCTTTTCAGAGTATGTGTAGGACCAGCAGTTCGGTCTATCATGTTGGTAAGTGTGCACAAAATGTCCAAGGCTTTCATATTGTTCCTTTACTGTGTTCTGTTTAACTTGCTACAGTCACTGGTCCCTGGCCAGATTTAATGTCAACAACAGCAACAACACCAATGAAGAGTAAGTACATCACTGCTTGCTTTATAGCACCTACCTGCCTGTGATGTACCAGCTCCTTATCCTCTTCCCTGTTGAAAACATGTTAGTGACAATTGTAGCTATAGACTCCTGCTTATCTTTTTCCAAGCACCTTCCTGATATGTGGCTTTATTGTAGAGAAAGATCTAGTTTTGTAGGTCATGGAAATATCCCTGTGTTTCCAGGAGAAGTTAGTGTCCTAACTTGAAGGGCAGCTTCTCTTCTTTTCCACCACCCAGTCTGAGTAAACAGCTCCTCAGCTCCCACCTCCTCAAATTCAGGCTGGCTGATTTTGCAGCTTTGCTAATGGGTTTGTTAACATTTAAACTTATGAATGAGAGAGCTCTATATTCTTTTTTAACAGTGTTCTCTTTTTTATTGACACACAGGGCTTTGCGTCCAAATCAAATGTTCAAATACCTTCAGGTTGTCATCTGTGGTTAAAAGTTGATATTGAGCAGGTTACGCGGAAGTTCTGGATGCACTCTGTGTAAATCAGGATTGGATGTCTTTCTAAAAGATATGCTTTAGCTCAGGGGTTCTCAGACTTTTGTACTGGTGACCCCTTTCACACAGCAAGCCTCTGAGTGCAACCCCCCCTTATACATTAAAAACACCTTTTTATATATTTAACACCATTATAAATGCTGGGGGCAAAGCGGGCTTTGGTGTGGAGTCTGACAGCTCGCGACCCCCCATGTAAAACCTCGCGATCCCCTGAGGGGTCCCAACCCCCAGTTTGAGAACCCCGGCTTTAGCTAAACCAAAAGTTGTTCGGTAGGTGCAGGAATTGCTTGGTGAAATTATATGGCCTGTGTCATACAGAAGGTCTTACAGAAATGATCATAACATTTCCTTCTGGCCTTGTGATCTGTGGAAGTGATAGGGAATAATAACATTTTAGGTTTCTGAGGCTATTTAATTCCTTCAAAGGAAGAGCTCTAGAAAATGTGTAATCTGAAATCACTCCACACTACTGTGGATAATGGCTCTTGCCCTCTAGCTCTGGGAATGGCACAGCAGCCAGCAGCACCTTTGTTCCTGCCATGATGCTAGTCTAGTTTTTAATTCCCACCCCCCCCCGGGTAAAAACAAAAATAAAAAAATCCCCAGGACCAAAAGGAAATTCTTTTGATCATTTTAGGCCATATTAGAAACATAGGAAATTGCTCCTATTCCCCCAAACAATTAATTGTTGAGCAATTCACCGTGAATTTAAAATGATAAATTCTCTGAAAACTTCTTTCCATTTCAAAACCCCATACTTTCACTTGGGAGAAATTCTTACTTCTCTTTAAGTGATTTTTGTTGTTGTTTTTGTTTCCATGTGCTTGATTTAAAAATAAGTGTCGTGTGCTACAACAGTGACCCAATACTCAGGATTTGGGGCTATTACTGTAGAACAGTAATAGTAGAACTAAAAGTGCAAAGCCTGGTTTAATGGTCAGGACACAGGACTGAGAGACATAAATACTGAATTCTAATCCCATTTCTGGCCGTGACTCATGCTGTGACCTTGCGCCTGTCACTCAACTATTGGTGTTACAGTTTCCCCAAATGGAGACAATACTTACTTAGCTTACGGGGGTGTTGTGAGGCATAGTTAGTTGGTATGTAGAGCAGTTTAAAGGTGAAAAACATTATGTAAGTACTACATTTTATTAAATACTATACTAATCTGATTATAATGGTATAGGCAGGCAAGTCTTTCCCAGCCTACAGGGACATCTCCTCCCCCCGTTCTCAGGAGAAACTGGACAAAAGACTTTCCCATTTCCTTTAGTCAAAGGGAATAGACATGACTATCCTTTCAAACAATTACTTGAATGCTGCTTACTCAATAATACTTCAGAGGAAATAAACTGCAGTTTTGGTAAAGCTCCATGTTTGTCAAGATGGAAGGGGCAGCAGAGTGTCCACTCTTGGGGCAGTGAAGACGAGGCCTTCAAGTCTGCAGATGTCATGCAGGGGCTGTGCTTGCTCTCAGGGTAGAGCAAAGGAGGGGCCTGTCCTTTCCTTTGACTCCAGTGACGAGTCTTTAGAGTGCTTTTGCATTGTACTAACGTTGCCGTACCAATAGCTACTGTGTTTTAGATCAGGGAGATGGATAGAGCAGTGTATGAACAAAGAGGCGAGTGAATCCAGCCCCCAGTGAATACCTGTAGTAAATGCAGAGGGTCAGGGGAAATTCCATCCCCAAACACAATAAAAACAGCTATCTACTGATGAGTGGGTTAACTACTGATTTTTATCAAAACACCCCTTCCATGGTTCAATGGCGCTGATACATTTTGATTGCTTAGCCATGTCAAATGAATCTTCCTTGTGTAATCAGGCTTATAAATGTGCAGCAGCACAGCTCTTTTTAAAAGAAGCATTATGCCCTAGTGCTACAACCACCCTTGGGAGCCAAACACTTTGAGTATTGTGAACCAGTGCATTGATACAAATAGTGGTTATGAATGGGGTTCATGTCATACACAAAAGCATAGTAGTTTGCTGTCAGAATGGATAATGTGATACCCAAGAGTGTTTCTGAATGGCATAGAGCTTTGTGGGAACGGCAATATTTGAATTTAAAATGCAATCACACAAGATCAGAAGGCTAATGGTAAAGAAAATGAACTTGTGAATAGCACCCTCTGCTGTTGTGCTAGCCCTGCTAAGATGGGTTGAAGTGCAAAAACTTATTTGATTGACCTTATGTGTAGGTAGGACTTTAGGAACTCTTTCAATTAATCAGACAATCAACACAAAGACTAGATTTGCCCTACAGTTGTGCTCCCTGGATTTTCATGGGCATCAGCGAAGTTTCACTGTATGTGTTGACTGTGCTCAAGCCTGGTTTGGTGAACATTTAAATAACCTCTTGGAGAATGCAAACAGGGATGGTTTTAGGATTTTGAATCCTCCCAGCAAAGTAAGGCAGGGGTCTTTCAAATAACCATGCCCTACTGCATCACAATGGGAGTGTGGTGGTAGCAGTATCAGGGCTCATGTTTATTACCCTTGGGTAAGGGATATTTCCAAGCCAATTGCACTTATCTTAAAATTAGTGAATATATTTTCACACTGTCCTCCTGTCCCTTAAAATACTGTACTCTCGTTAAAATTGGCATGTTCTTAGGTAACTCTACAAACCGCAACATAAGCTTTCTCTCCTGTGAGAGGCATGTGCAAGAACATGTGGTGAACACACGTGATGTGAGCTCATGGCATTTTTCCCTGCTGTGCCCATTGGCTAAGATCCTACAATAGCATTTTTCTACATGCCTCTCTGGTAGGTGATTCTGCTCTTGTATACTCTAGCTTCACACTGGAGTGACTCAGTTCACTTGAATAAATTTACTCCTGATTTACACTGATCTGAGAGCAGGATCAGACCTCGGGTTTGTCTACACTGGCAATTTACAGCACTGAAACTTTCTCGCTCAGGGGTGTGACACCCCCTCCCCCCGAGCGCAGCAAGTTTTGGTGGGGGCGGGGGTGTCTGGGAGCCATGCTCACAGCGGTGGTAGCTACGCCCCTCGTGGAGGTGGTCTTCTTAGAGCGCTGGGAGAGCTCTCTCCCAGTGCTCTGATGTGACCACACAAGCCACGTAAAAGCGCTGCTGCAGCAGTACTGCCAATGTAGATTAGCCCTAGTGTGTGCAGATCAGAGTGGAACAAACAGCCACCCTGGGAGGAAAATGCCTTGTCTACCACCAAGCCACAGCTTGTACGTAGAGTTTTAGACTTGCAAGTGGCCCATTTACATTAAATTGTCAGGGATATTGATGCTTTCCTAACTGAAGCATGGGGACACTGTCTACTTCGGGAACAAAAATCTTAAATACAAACATTGTATATGGAAATTTTGGGGGCAAATTCTTTGTTGGTATAAATTGATACAGTTCCATTAACTTCAATGGAGTTTCACCATTTACACAAAAAGAATTTGGCCCAAAATTTAAAGATCGATCAAGTAGTGGCAAAATTCTAGCAAATAATTTCCATCCAATCTGAAAAAGATTTCTTTGTCTATATGGTAATTGGAGACATACCACCACAACTGGATTTGAGCAACCCCAAACTTTGGGGAAGTTCAAATCAAATAGAGGACTGCTTCCTCTATACTGCGCTGAAGCAGAACCCCAGATATGAACTCTAGAAGAGTTTGTATCTGGACCAGAACCTTGCAGCTTCAGTCTACCTCTCATGCTGTTGAATGTCAGGAAATAACAATGTGAAGAGAGAGCAGTAGTAAAATGCCATTGGTTTATTTACGTTTATTGTCTCCGGAACACTTAATAAATGTGAGGTGAAAACCTGGCCCATTGAAGTCAATGACAAAGTTCCTATTGACTTCTAGAGGGTCAGAATGTCATCTTTCTTGCTCAGATTTTGAATAATACTGCTGTGCTGAATAGACAGCAAAAGCTTGTTTCCACATTTTGGTTGGCTTTGTTCAAACATTGGCTATGGTTCTCCTCTTGCACTGGGGTAAGTCAGGGGTAATTTTAATGGAGTTAGCCAGGAGCAAAACAAGTGTGAGAGGAGGATCCGACCCTTTTTACTTAATCACTACCACAGCTTTAAACAGGCAGTCGCTGCTGTTGGGGTTAGAGTATGTCAAAGGACCAAGCAAATCTTGAGACTGTCAAAGCATTTCACGTTCTAATGCCATGAAACAGATGTTTTTGATTGCCTGAATTTTAAAGAGTCAAGCAAATAGGAAACATTTCACTATAAACAAAGCAAACACTGTTGTATTTACTTGCCTGATAAAGCATGGGTTAATCTCTCACAAAATCAGCCAACATGATTTAGTACCATGCTACTGTTAATTCTGGAGCATAGATCATGTAATACAGGTCCCATTTATACCAAATGGGTGGATCGCCTACTTGAGAAGCCCTGCCCTCTCCTCTTCTGTAGGAGCAAAACCCAACTCTATAGCCTCCTTTATCCTACATCAACTTCCATCCTCTAGCCTCGCTTAGCCTAGCCTCGCCTAGCCTGGTAAATTGGGAACATTGCTAAATGTTACACTATGTTACACAGCAAGAATAAAGAAAAGAACGAGGCAAAGGAGGAGAAAAAAGAAGAAAAAAAGGAAGAAAAGAAAGAGGCGAAAAAAGACGACAAAAAAGATGATAAAAAAAAAGAGGAGTAAGTATTACTAGTGAATGTATGGTTGTAACACACCTCCTGCACCATAGAGCCTTTCATGGAGTAGTTAAGTCTTCAGAGCAAGGCTCCTGCTACAGTCAGCATTTTCCCAAGCTGCAGGGGTGTTCTCGTGTCAAAGCTATAATACATTTTCAAATTTGAAACTGCAACTGCTCAAGGAACCTGCAGCATCTTCCCAAGCATACAGGTCTGTCCTTGGCACCTTCCCAATGATTTGTTGCACTAACTTCAGATCAGGAGTAGGGGAAGATCCCTAAAAGAGCCCAAACCATGGCCCCGCCCCCATACCACCCCTTTTGCCCAAGGCCCCGCCCTTGTGCCACCTCTTCTCCCCAAGGCCATGCCCCCACCCTGCCTCTTCCCCCAAGACCCCACCCCCTGCTCGCTCCTCTTCACCCCGTCGCTCGTCCTTAAAGCCGATAAAGTGATGGGGCCATGGCCCTCCCCCCCCCACCTGTTCTGGCACCCCTGCTTCAGACTGAGCAGTAAAGGGAATTCAAATGATCTCTGATCACCTGAGAAGGCAAGAAATTGCCTTCTCTATCAGGCCCTATTAGTTAACAGCAGTCTCCTTTGCAAGTCTGTACAGGCTTGGTCATGGTTCAGAATATCTGTAGAGTCAAGGTGGGGCACCGAACAAAAAAATATACTTATACAAATACTGACCTATTCAACATCTTCAGTTATATTTTCCATTATTTACCCTACTGTGAGCAGGAGCAACTCTATTGACTTCAATGTGGTTGTGATTTCTCACATCAAGCAGTGCATTTGGCCCTTAGTGTTATGTAAATAGACAATTGTTCCCTAATTAGCAATTTATAAACTCCGTTCCCATTGATTAGGGTTGGCTTTAGTTCAATGCCATGTAAAGAAGAAAAGATGGAAAGAGAATGAGTGTTATATGTGCAGAATGAATGCTGTTTCTGAGGGGTGTGTTATAATGAATACATCACAGATGTGGGTAGAGTGTGCTGTAGGTACCGTATTGCTGTAGTATCCCTAGTTAAGAATGCCACTTCTGGATGGATTCTTTCTGATCCCAGGACATAGATTCTTCTCTCTTAACCAAAGCTTTATTCTAGAGGAAGCTCTGTCAACCTCCCACAGTGTGCAGTGGGGTTTGTCCTTTCACACAAGTCTAAGGTTCATTGAAACAAACCAGAAGAGAAAAGAATGGGATTGACTTATATGAGAAAGGGTTATTCTTTTGAGAGTGCAAAGTAGGCAATGACCTCTTTGACACCAGGAACAGGGTTATCACAATTTTGTTGTGGTTTTTAGAAGAAATTGGTAAAAATTCTTGGCTGGTGGGAAAGGTAAATAGGTTTGTTTTTGGTTTTAAAAGAAGGGCACCTATACCATGAATGTTCAGAATTGGGGTTTTTAATGATAACACATGTTTCAATGTTATTTTGACATCTATGTAAATGTTTCTAGTTCCTTTTGATTTTCATGGATTTTGGGCATGTAGGAATAGACTGAGTCAAATGAGAAAAGCTTCAGCTGCTGTACTGAGTAATATCTGGGATGTCGGCAGGGATGGCACACCCTTTGGTGCTATGTCTTTGTCATTAACTGAGCTGCAACCATTACAAACTACTAGAAGGGTGTTCAGCCTTGGAGATCAAAAACATGATCTCCTTTTGGAAATAATTTCCCCCAGTGTACCTCTGCATGTTTTACTTTTCAGGAAGAAAAAGGAGATCTTTGTGATTGATCCTTCAAGCAACCTGTACTATAGGTGGCTGACCATAATCGCGACCCCAGTATTCTATAACTGGTGTATGCTAGTGTGCAGGTATGGATTTATATTTAATGTTTATTTTAGGCTGCAGAAGGAGTGCCTGGTTTGTCTGGAACTGGAAAAGCCCACCTGATTCTTTTATTTTAATATAGTGCCCAGACTTTTTCTTCCCCATTACTACTGCTGCATTGCTCATTCACTAATTAGTTTTCTTGAGGATATGCCTTTTTTTTTTTTAAAGGTTTAAGACAGGGATCGGCAACCTTTGTCATGCGGCCCATCAGGGTAAGCCCCCTGGCGGACCAGGCTGATTTGTTTACCTGCCATGTCCACAGGTTCGGCCGATCGCAGCTCCCACTGGCTGCGGTTTGCTGCTCCAGGCCAATGGGGGCTGCGGAAGTGGCCCCAGCACATCCCTCGGCCTGCGCTGCTTCCCGCCACCCCCATTGGCCTGGGACGGCGAACCATGGCCAGTGGGAGCCACGATCGGCTGAACCTGCGGACGCAGCAGGTAAACAAACCTGCCCGGCCCGCCACAGTGCTTACCCTGGTGAGCTGCGTGCCAAAGGTTGCTGATCCCTGGTTTAGGATTAAGTATCAGACACCTGTTCCAAATCCTTTATTCTGGTTTCTGTTCTTTTAAAGTGCATGTATATAATATACATGCACACCACATATGTGGAAACGATATCTGTGAGATAAAATTAAGAGTCCCGTACATATATCATGTTCTTTGGACTCCCTACACTCTGCTCACTAATCCGTCTCCCCCGAACTTATTAAAACAGCTGCCATTACTCTCCGTCTCCCACAAGTAGCCCAACAAGCCAGATAAAAGTTCTACCCCAGCTCTCGAGGTGTAGGACAAGTGAGTATTGCATCAGTGATGGGATTATGCTAGGAGAATCTTGCCACCAATCATGGATATAAACAGGAGCTTTCTACTGTTGATGAGAGGAAATTCCAGAAAAATGGAAGTTCTTTCTATGCCTTTAGCCTAAAAGGCCCCGAATTCCCTGGGCCTTAAAATCCTGATATTCTGTATAAAAACGCTATTTTAGGTGATTTTGAAGAGTGTTCTTCTCTTTCCAAGTCTGTATATTTGGACTCATGATCCTAATGAAGCCTATTGTTCCAGGCAGAGGGAGCTGAAAATATTAGCAATAACATTTAAGATGTTTTCTTAAAATAGTTTTTCGGTAAAAAATGTGCCACTCCACACACACTGGGTGGAGCACTATCAAGATTTTCTCAGCATTCATTTTGAATTACCTGCAGAACTTACTGCTAAACTCGTGCTGTTAAAACCTTAATATCACACCACACCATCATGCATTTTCTTTCTTTCTCTTTCATTTTGTACAAAAAACATAGCACTCTTGTTAAAAGCTGTTTCTTCATTATGCAGTGTAGTTGTAGCTGTGCCAGTCCCAGGATATTAAAGAGACAAGGTGGAAAAGTATTATCCTTTATTGAACCAACTTCTGTCTGTCTGCCTAAAAAGTCTTTGACTGGCAGCAAGCATTCCCAAATCTGTGCCTGTAATGGCATCTGTGTGCCATCTAGTGGCTACAGTACAAAGTGAAACTAGGCCAATGTATTTCTCTAGGCACTGTTACCATTTATGGAGAAACTTGTGGTGGTCAATACAGGGATAGATAGGCTGGTGGATGGCAAGCAAGATCGGGGAGTAGGCAGAGAAGAGTCATTTAAAATTAGTATGAGGAATTTTGACATGGCTTTTCCTCCAATGGCAGGAAGATATTACTGGAGTACGTGAAATGGACAGTCGGACTCAGTGTATCAGAGTCATGTGGGCGTGCTATGGAAGCAGATCACTTAGCCTCTGGGAGGCATGGGAGATGGTGTGCCCTATGTCACGCAGGAGCAAACCTTCTTCCAGTTGATCCAGGAATTAACTTGATGGGATCTGAATGAATTCTGTACAGTCCTCCTCTGCTTGTAGCTCTGATGCTGTGATGTGAGATCTTGAGGATCTGAGCTGAGAGAACTGACGCAAAGTAACATGTGTGGGATGTGTGTCTATATGTGAAATTTGCCCCTGCTATGTAAGACCTTTGGTTTCAGAAATATCTCATTATGTTAAGTCATTACATTTAAATTCACAGCAAATACTCCAGTGCAGACATGATGCTCACAGCCTGTGCAGTGCCAGCAACAGTTGCTAAAATGCTTTTAGAATACACATATAGTACTCTCTGCACCTGCTTATACAAGAGGAATGAAATCTTCCGTGTCTTTGTGGTTTTTTTTAGAGCCTGTTTTGATGAGCTACAAACTAAACATATTATATTATGGGTGGTCTTGGACTATAGCTCAGATATCATCTACATACTGGACACATTCGTCAGATTCAGGACAGGTGAGTCCTCTTAGGATTTTACATTGTTTTCAGACATAACATGGGTTATGCCCTACTGGATCAGTGTGCCGGTGGCTCATATAGTTCAGTATCCTGTCTCCAACAGCATCTAAAACTAGACACTTCTGAAGAAAACACAGGAAACTCTGAGGTGGGAAATTATGGAATAACCTGTGTTTAGGGAAAGCTTTTCCTAATGCCCCTCAATTAGAGATTGGTATATTCCCTGTCTTATATCCCTTCCAAATTTAAAAACAAAAACAAAACAACCCTATATACTATGATGGTGGATTTTTTTTAATCCATATAAATGTTAAGTACTGTTTTTTAATCCTGCTAATGTCTTGGCATTCATGATCGTTTGTGGCAATGAATTCTACAGGCTGTTTATTCTCTGTGTAAAAAAAAAAGTATTCCATGAGGCGACGGAGCCAGTTTGCCTGCAAGAGTGCTGTGACAGCCTCTGCTAAGAACTTTTCTCTTGCAGTGGATTTGAACCAGAACTTTAATACTACGTTGTGTGCAACCAAGCAAATGACATCAGTACAATGGTGACCACAGTTGCAGGAGGGAGGTAAAATCTGCTATTGCCTTGGGAGGCATTTAAACAATTCACAGCAGAAAGTAAACTCAGCCTCCTTATCATTTAAATTTAGCAAGTAACTTGTTTAACAAATCAGTATATCTCAGATAGATATCTGAGGCCTTAAGACTTAAATTCATTTGGCTTCACCTTATTTCCACATGAGGCCAACCATACCCAAAAAGATTCCTTCTGCAGTGTACTACAAGGGGGATTTCTAACAATCGAGAAGAAGATGGGAGTTCATTGGTACTGCACAATGGATACAAATGCAGTCCTAGACTTTGCATGGGACTATTCTGATTAGGATTGTAAATCTGTCAAAGCACTGCTAAAATGCTGACTCAACAGTCCTGGGTTGGGGTTGCAGAAATGCTATTGTGAGTCATTTAGTCACTTCAGTGCAGGCATCTGCAGTGGTTTCTGTGAAGTGGTGGAATGTGGAAGTGTTCTTTTAAGTGATGTAATTCAAAAAGGCCATTCTAGGAGCACAGGGCCATGGAAGGAGGAACTTACTTCAGAGAGCACTGGAGTGGTGAATTCAAAGTGCAGCTGAAAAGGAGAGGACAATAGGGTGATCTGAAGGAATCAATGTGAGACTAGAAGCCAGGGTGTACTGAATTCTAATCCTGGGTCTGCCACTGACTTGCTGTGTGGCCTTGGGCAAGTCATTCATCTCTCTGCCTTATTTCAACCGTCTGTGAGATAAGGGAAATAATGCTTAACCACTTACCTCACATGGGTGTTGGGAGTATTAGTCAGTCAACATCTATACAGTTCTTTGACAGTACTATATAAGAGATACATATTATTAAAATAACTTTGACTTCCAGCAGATTGAAACTGACCTACTCAGCCTTAATATGTTACTTTGTGGTGATCAGAATGGATAGACAGACTCCCCATCCCTCAACCCAGTCCCCGTGTTTGGAATATAAATAGTACTAACAATAACAACCTTTTAGCTCAAATGCTACAGCTGCTGCTTTACAGATCCCTGTAGTGGCAGATTCCTAACAGACAGGAGTTACCCTTATATGAAAATGTTGTTGTGTGCACCACTAATTTACTGCAAGGGGACTCAAGCAATACTTTTATTAGGTGTATAGGACTGTCAGTTCTGATCAGATCACTGGCCCACGTACTCCTGTCTCCTACTGCACCCGGTATCTGATCATTCATAATGCATGTAGCCAATTGTGCAATGCAGTAGAAGAGGGATCCTGATCCTCGCAAGTGATCCTCTTTGCTGTGAAGATTTGTTCATTTGTACATTTCTAAAAAACTTCCAAAAGCTGCTATACAGAAAAGGTGTTGCTGTACTATCAGTGGAATTTTCCCCCTGCAGGGGCTAGTAGAGAATCATCTGGATGTGTATTCTCCTTGCAGCTTCAGTAAGCACTACTCAACTGTGTTTTATAGGCAGGGCCGGCTCCAGGCACCAGCTTAACAAGCAGGTGCTTGGGGCGGCCAAGGGAGAGGGGCGGCATGTGCGGCAATTCAGGGGCGGCAGGTCCCTCACTCCCTCTAGGAGTGAAGGACCTGCTGCCGAACTGCCGCCGCTGATCGCGGCTTTTTTCCCCCCCCCCAATTGCCGCCGCCGGTCGCGATTGCGATCGCGGCTTTTTTTTTTTTTTTGCTTGGGGCGGCAGAAATGCTGGAGCCGGCCCTGTTTATAGGTTATGACTGTATGTAGTTCCTCTTGGAACACTGTTGCAATCTAGGTCTTTCATAAGTGACAAATAGCACTGCAGCCGTACTGCTCAGGAATCCTATCATTGTAAGAGTAGAGTTGGCTTTTCAGGTTCTCCCATTTCCCAGTACACAACAGCACTGATTTCAAAGTTGGTTACTGGCCCAAAACGTACATTTTCTCATATTTCTTAAAATGTAACTTTTGCTGTAATCTTTGGTATAAAGAAAAATCAGCATGTGTATATATCAACGATCTGATCAAAAGATGAATCAAGAGCAAGAAGCCAATAAAGGGGAATATTACAAGGGTTCAGTCTTGTCAGATATTTTTTAGTAGCAGCAAAATACAGGTTTTGCATGAAGAAAATGAATAAAGTAAGAGAATTAACTTAAGGTACCTTATAGCCTGGCCACTGATTGTGTCTAAACACTGAGGCCCAGATCACCAAAGGTATTTAGGCACCTACCTCCTATTGTTTGGGAGTTAGGCACCTACATACCTTTGATGATCTGGGCCTGACTTCTGATTGACTGGTTGGGTATTTGGAGGTAGGGTGATATAATAACTGTGTTTAAACCCACATCTCAATCACATTTGCACACCCAGAAGTCCCATGATAGGGTCGATTCTATTAGGGCCCCATCCAAAACTCATTCTTTTCATTGACTTCCATCAGCTTTAAAGCAGGCCCTTACACACCATGTCAATATCACCATTCTGTAAATGAATTGTGTGGACAAAACCAAATAATGAAAGACACAATATTAAAAACCCGTGTTAAACAATTGTAATGAGATGTTCTTTAGTGGGCGCCTTAAATCATGTATTCATATTTTTTATTTTTAAAAACTAATTTTTTTCACAAAATCAAGATGCATATTAGAAATTCTGGTGGCCATCTCACAGGACCAAAATGATTCTGAATAGTGAAGTATCTCCCTAGAGAGAAAAAGTCGGCTCTGAAGATTTTATTTCCTTTTGGAATCTGGGATTTCAGCCACCCTCTGCAGATCTTCGGCTGACAGCTCAGGCTCTTTTGGTGTGACTGCTGCTGGAATACTTTGTCCAGTTCTGGTGCTCACAGTTGAAGAAGGATGTTGGTAAATTTGAGAAGGTTCAGAGGAGAGCCATGAGGATGACTGAAGGATTAGAAAGGCTCCTTATAGTGATATACTTTAGCTCAGTCTATTTAGCTTAACAAAGAGATGGTTAAGGGGCAACTTGATTATAGTCAATAAGTATCTACTTGGGGACCAAATATTTAATAATGGGCTGTTCAATCAAGCAGAGAAAGGTATAACACAATCCAATGGCTGAATATTGGAGATAGTCAAATTCAGACTGGAAATAAGGTGTAAATTTTTAACAGTAAGAGTAATTAATCATTGGAAAAAATTACCAAGTGTCATGGTGGATTCTCCATCACTGACTATTCTTAAATCAGGGTTGGCTATTTTTCTAAAAGATCTGCTCTGGGAATTATTGTAAGGAAGTTCTATGGCCTGTGTTAGACAGGGGGTCAGATTAAATAATCACAATGGTCCCTTTTGGCCTTAGACTCTATGAATCTATGAGTAAGTGTTTATTTTTGGTAGAAAATGCTCAATGAATCATTGTAATAGTCTAGTTGGCACTGGTTGTTCAGAGAGTAATAATAATACTTAGCTCTTATATAATGCTTTTCATCAGTAGATCTCAAAGAACCTTACAAAGGTCAGTATCATTTATCTCCATTTTACAGATGGGAAACTGAGGCAATGAAAGACAAAGTGACCTACCTGAGGTCACCCAGCAGGTCAGTGGCAGAGCCAGGAATAAAACCCAGGTCTCCTGAATCCCAGACCAGTGCTCTATCTAGGAAATAAATAAACCTTCTTCCCTGACTGGTTAGAGCATTAATGGCTTTTAATTAAGATTTAATTTAAAAAGTTACATAAAGCTTATTATTTTACCAACATCAAGACTATCTCACAAATACTTTAATGGACCAAATGTCAACCCAATAGTTTCCATGACTGGTTCTTTTTTTCACTCATAATTTTTTGAGAGATTGTAAATGTCTCACTGAAACACCAACAAAAAAGAGTCATTTCCCCAAAAGAAAAAACCACCCCCCCAGCTTAATCTTCGGTACAAGAAGAAAATCACAGATAGCTAAAAAAAAATCTATCCTGTTATGTTAGGGTCTCACTGAACATTTGTTGCATTCTACTATATGCTGCTTATTCTAAGATTTCATTTGAAAACATTAAAGCCCTGATCCTACAGACAATTACACATGTGAGTAGTTCCACTGAAGTCAGTGGAATTAGTCACAGGAATAAAGTGAAGCATGTGTTTGCAGGATCAGGTCCTAAGTTTCTAACCTTTCTTATTGCAAAGATACAGCCATCACAACATAAAGGAGACAGGCTGCTGCTCTGTAACCCAGCCATGCAGAAAACTGCCCAACAATAACAGGGTTAACCCCCTACTATGCCTCTTCACCTGAATTATTGTGAGCTTCAAAAACTAACTGAGGTTGATTAAAATGTGGGCAATGTCTTTCTCTTTCTTCTCTTCAAAGAAAACTGTGAAAATTAAATGCAGAAATTACATTCTGGCCACATTCAGTTAGAACAATTAAAAACATAAGAAGTCAGAAAATACAAAAGCTAAGGTTACCAGAGCAATGTGAGCTCAGCCATGTTACACATACATAGTATTGTCTAGTTTCTGCTTTTCCTGCTTAAATGTTAAGCTTAAATCTTATTGTTTATGTGGTATACCATAAAACAAACTGGATGTACAACATGTCTGAAGTAATGCTTGTCTGGCTTTTTGTGATTTTTAACTATGCAGCCATACCTTAGTATTGATGTAACTTTGTACATTTAGTATTGAAAACAAGTGGGAAGCTCCCACTGAAGTCAATAAGGGAGGCCTTTGTGTATCCAAGGAGCAGAATTTGATCAGCTAGTTCATATTGTATATTTAAATACTATAAATATATTTAAAATATAGATGATTTTTTCATATTGTGTCACATATTTGTCTGCATCACTAAGCCCGAGTTATTCACTTAAATTGGGAGAGGAGTATTGGTCTTGTGGTTAAGCCTAGCACTAGATTGCAACTTTCTAGAGAGCAGTTCCCAGTTCTGCCACAGACTTGCTGTGTGACCTGGAGCAGGTCACTTAGGGTATGTCCACACTGCTATTAAAAACCCGCGGCTGGCCTATGCCAGCTGACTCAGGCTCAGGGGGCTTGTCCTCGTGGGGCTGTTTAATTGTGTTGTACTTAAAGTACTGCACAGGATCTTTTCAGGGGGAATAAGGCAGAACGCCACATTTATTAGTGATACATGTATTCATTAACACTGTATTATATGCATATAATATATTACACTTACACTCACACACACACACACACACACAAACCCATTCCGTCTTGTTGTTACCAATTAGTTGCTCCCCTTAACTTCACTGGCCAGGTGAGTTAGATGGGGGAGGGGGTGGAGCCGGGCTTCTGCCGATCCGGATCGATGCTCCCATGTTGACAAGACGAGACCCGGGGTCCTCTGCAAGACACCTCACTTTTATAGCAGCTTTCCTCTTATGCAAATCTATACCAGATTCAAACTCTGTGTCTGTGTCCATTGGTCCTTTGTGCTGCTTTCTTTTGAGTGTTGTCCCAATGCTGCAAAGAGGGTGTTTCCAAAAGAAGGTGCTTGCTTCTAACCCCCGAGGCCGTCAGTATGTCTGCTTGTCTTTAATGAGCCCACTTGACACGTTTTATTGTCCTTGGGTCTGGCTCCCAGCCCCTCTCCAACAGTTGAGGCTGTCTGGAGGTGCTGCCTTCCATGCCTTGCTCATCCACACCTCATTCATTCAACAGGGCAATTGATTAAGAGTGGGGGGGGGGAAGAGCTCTTGTTCTACTGCTAGCAAAAAGAAATTTTTCTTCTATCTTATTCTATCCTTAGGGGCTATAATATTATACCAAGGGCAATGCAAAGTTTCTAAATGAGGCTTTGATACAAAGTCCCATGAAAACAGAGGTCACACGTGGGTAGACCCACCACAAGGTTATATGAAGAGGCACAATGTAAAGTCATATGAAAATTATTAGAGATTGATCTACAATTGCAGTGTAGATGTTCAAGGCCAGGCTGGATCATGGGCTATAGGATCCTGCGAGGGGTGAGGGTCCCAGAACTTGGGCTCCAGCCCAAGCCCTAATGTTTACACTTCAATTAAACAGCACCTTAGCCTGAGCCCTGCAAGTCCGAGTCAGCTGGCATAGGCCAGCCGTGGATGTTTAATTGTAGTGTAGACATATGTTTAGAGACTGATTTTGCTATCTTTACACTGAAGAGCATCTTAATCCATAGACTTCAGTGGGACTAATCATGGAATAAAGTGCTACTCAGCATGAGGAAGAGTATCAGAATCTGGCCCTTAATCTCTGTTAACGTCGGGGGAGGGGTGCGTGTGTAATAATGCTCCCATTCATGGTGTGGCTTATCTATTTGGACCCTGATCCTGCAATGAGATCTGCACAGATAGAACCAACACCCACATGGAGCTATATTGACTTCATTAGGACTTCATGTTTCAGTGGTCCAAATAATTGTCTTTGTGAGTTTGGGGCCTTTATACTGTAAGCTCGTTGGGGCATGTGCTGTCTCTTAGTGTATAGCGAATGTTTATCACAATGGACTCCCAGTCTTGGTTGAGATCTCTATGTGCTATTGTAATTCTACTGCTACTACTAAATATAAAGCTTATACAATATATTTTTTATGAACTATACCGGAAACCTATGGAAAGTACATTAATGTCCATATATATTATGATAAGTTTCAAATGCAATAATGTCTTCAGTATTTGCAAGCAAATAAGAATCCTTTAGGCATAAGCTGCAGCCTCTTTCTGACTAATTATAGGTTTGTGGCCCATCTTCTAATGTATTCTAACAAAAAACTGTTATTTTTTTATTCTTTTAAGGCTTCCTTGAACAAGGCTTACTAGTCCAAGATGAAAAGAAATTAAGACAACATTACACTACTACCGTACAATTCAGATTGGATATGCTCTCTCTTTTACCAACAGACCTGGCATATTTAAAGCTTGGGTTGAACTACCCTGAACTACGGTTTAACCGCTTGCTGAGGTTTGCCAGGCTATTTGAGTTTTTTGACCGCACAGAAACCAGGACAAACTATCCAAATATGTTTCGGATTGGAAATCTTGTCTTGTACATTCTTATCATCATCCACTGGAATGCATGTATATATTTTGCAATTTCAAAGCTTATTGGGTTTGGAACTGACTCCTGGGTCTATCCCAATATGTCCCATCCAGAATATGGACGTCTGTCCAGAAAGTATATTTACTGTTTGTATTGGTCAACACTGACACTGACGACAATTGGAGAAACTCCGCCTCCGGTGAAAGATGAAGAGTATCTCTTTGTGGTCATTGACTTCTTGGTGGGTGTGCTGATCTTCGCTACCATTGTCGGTAACGTAGGCTCTATGATTTCCAACATGAATGCCTCCAGGGCAGATTTCCAGGCCAAAATTGATTCCATAAAACAGTATATGCATTTCCGAAAGGTGACAAAGGATTTGGAGGCCAGGGTCATTAAGTGGTTTGATTACCTCTGGACCAACAAGAAAACAGTAGATGAGCAGGAAGTTCTTAAAAACCTGCCTGACAAACTTAAGGCTGAAATTGCTATCAACGTCCATCTGGACACGCTAAAGAAAGTGCGTATTTTCCAGGATTGTGAAGCTGGGCTTCTTATTGAGCTGGTGCTGAAGCTGAGACCTACGGTCTTTAGTCCTGGAGATTACATCTGCAAAAAGGGGGATATTGGGAGAGAAATGTACATCATTAAGGAGGGCAAATTGGCTGTGGTGGCAGATGATGGCATAACACAGTTTGTTGTCCTAAGCGATGGCAGCTACTTTGGAGAAATCAGCATCTTAAACATCAAAGGTAGCAAATCTGGTAACAGACGGACAGCCAACATCAGGAGCATTGGTTATTCCGATCTATTCTGTTTATCCAAAGATGATTTGATGGAAGCCCTCACTGAATATCCTGAAGCCAAAAAGGCATTGGAAGAGAAAGGGCGGCAAATTCTGATGAAAGACAATTTAATAGATGAAGAGGCGGCAAAAGCAGGAGCTGACCCTAAAGACTTGGAAGAAAAAGTGGAAAGACTTGAAAGCACTCTGGACAATCTACAGACTAGGTTTGCTAGGCTCATGGCGGAATACAACTCAACCCAACTCAAAGTAAAGCAGAGACTTACCAAAGTGGAAAACAAAATGAAGAAATATGGAAGTGGCTTCTTATCTGATGGAGGGGAAGAGTCTGTAAAAACTGAGGAAGTGGAGAAAAAGAATTAATAGTTCATTTATATTTCCTCATTCAATCTAGAATATTTCAGCATGTAAAGCCATAAATATATATATATATAAACATATTATATATGTGAAAACACTCACACACACATGATTATTTTTATATGGACTCCAAGAGAATGGTTTTTAGAGTTTTTAACTAAAGCAATATTTTCTTGTAAATAGGGAATTGTTATTTTTATCTTGTTTTTAGGAGGAGACTTTGGATTGTCATTTGGGTCTTTTTTGTACTGATGACATGTTTCTTATGAGTCATGCTCAGATTATCTTTAATGTGGTATGTATAGATCTTGACACATTTAATTGTTGTTTATCTGTTTCCATGCTCCATGAAGGAATCATGTGTAACGTAATGGACTCTTCCAGAAAGAGGAGACAGATCTGTATTAGTAATTAACTATGCTATGTCCACACCCTGTACCTTGGTAGCCTAGTAGTCTACTAAATACATGTCATAAATCCAGACTACCCAAAATCCATATTATTTCACAGCAATGTTAAGGAACCTATAGGAAAGGCCTGTCTTGACTATATAATCTGTTACATGATATGAAATACCCAGGTACTTGAATGCCACAGATCTCGACATGACACCTTTCTACCGTGCTGTGCTGTGGTCATTGGAAAGTCCTTATAGAGCAACCAATGGTGCTTAATTTGCTCTCAGTGAAGTTCTACTATGGTTTCTCCACTCTGCAACTGTTATATTAACTGGACTGCATTAACTCTTTCCTAGCCCTTTTCATGCTGGGATAATCCTTGCATGAAGGAAACCCCTAAGGGATTGTCAGTCCTGGCAACGTGGTTCCATTAAAGCTGAGAAGAGACAGTACACATCCCCAAAGCCTTCTGCTTTTATATAGAGGGCCTGTTCTCCATCTCCTAGGATTTCATCTGGCTTTTGGGGCAGAACTGCTGACTAGAATGCATGGGGGCAACCCCTATTGAATCATTTGAGGGAAATTGTGTGAGGGGGGAGCAGATTTTTCTGCTCTGATCCTCCACCCAGATCTCCATCTGCAAGTAATTCTGCAGGGGAGGAAGATCCTGGCTCCTGTTAGAAGGCCTTTCCTGATATTAAGCCTAAGGTTTCCTTCTCTTCTCTTCATTTTATTTTATTACTCCTGTTATAACCCCCTCATGCCAGCCTAAAGAATTTACGGCTTTCAGATATCTGTTACCATGGCACCACGTCAGCATTACTGAGCTAAGCTAGACAAAATTTACTCTTCATTTTCCTCAAGACAGCCCCTTCAGGCCCCTAACCATTCTGGTTGCTCTTCCCTGAACTTGCTGCAGGTTGTCACTTATCTTTCTGGTAAATTTCTGCCCTGAATTGAATGCAGCATCCCAGGTGCAATCACACTGGCAGGCAAAATTATATTGAGTATTTTTATTGCCACATCACTTCCTCTTTCCCTGCAGGGGCTGCTCTTGGGGCCAGATCAGACCCACCTCCAGGAACATTCGCTGGCTGCAGGAAGCTCTGTGGCTCCTGGTTAGAAGCCCAGCTCTGAAGGCAGTGCAGCTACGGAGCTTCCTGCACCTGGGGGACAGGCCCCAGACAACTGGGGGGCCCCAGAAAAAATCTGCGGCCAGGATTTGGAAGCCCAGAGCCCTGGATGCCAAGCAGGGGAAGCCCTCAAGCACCAACCCCACTCTGTGGCAGCAGCACCAGGGGCGGGCGGGGCGGTGGAAGCCCCCCCACAGCGGCCCTCGATCCCGTCAGAAACTGTAGGACGGGGTAAGCCTCCTCCACCCCAGTGGTCCCCAATCCCATCCCCAGCAGAAGCTGCAGGATGGTGGAAGCCCCCACAATGACTGTGTTCCCTCTAATTTTTCCCACCCATATGCAGAATGAATTTTGTTTTGAGCACCAATTTGGAGCTATCGATGCACATAACAAAATTCATGTGGTTGGGATGGGGCCAAAGGATTTGGAGTGTGGGAGGGGGCTTGGCTGGGGTAGAGGGTTGAGGTGCAGGAGGGTGAGGGCTCCGGCTGGGGGTGCAGGCTCAGGGGTGGAGCTGGGGATGAGGAGTTTGGGGGTGCAGTGGGGCTCCCTGAGCTATGGTGGGGACAGAGGACTCCCCCCAGCTCTCTCTCCCTGCAGCAACACCTGGGTTGGAGGGTGAAAGGGGGGCAGTGCCTTTTCCCTGGCCACAGCAGGTCCAGGGCTGGGCTGGGTCTGGGTCGGGGCCATCTCTCCCCACTGCAGCCCTAAGCACCTGCACAGCATTTAATCCCAGACACACAGCTTAGAGGGAATTTAGCCCAGTGGCCCCCAATCCCATCCCTGGCAGAAGCCGTGGGGTGGCAGGTGAAGCCCCTGCACCTGATCCCGCTTTCCAGCAGAAGTGCTGGGTGGGTGGGGTGGAAGGAGCCCCAGCACCCCCACCCTGGTCCCCCACAGAAGCACGGGGGTGGCGGGGAAAGCCCTAGCACCAGAAACCCCTCTGCAGCTCTGGGGCTGGAGGAGCTCTCACTCCTTGCTGCAGCCCCAGGCCATGTCGCAGACAGAGCTTCTCCGGTCTTGGAGCCACAGTGGGGCAGGGAGCAGAAAGGAGCAAACAGGTTGCAGGGCTGTGGTGGGGAGGGCAGAATGGGGGGGACCTTGGGTGGAATGGGCACCCCAGGGAATGGGCACAAAGGGGTGGGGCTGTGGGTGGGACCACAGGTGGAAGGGGCGGAACGGGGGGTGGAGTCACAGGCAGAAGGGGTGAGGAGGGGCCCTGACTTGCTCTAGTCCAGGTCCCCAAGAAACCTTAATCCAGCTCTGCTAGGGGAGGTGGGTCTAACCCGGCTCTGGGAGCAGTCCCTGCAGAGGAAGAGGAAGTCCCAGCCCTGTTGGAACTAGCAGCTGGAGCCCGACGTACGGTAGGAGCCCCCAGCTGGAGCACCCACTGCCCTGCCCTGTCCTGTCCTTCCCCTCCCCAGCTCAGGGCCCAGCACTGGGGGCTAAAGGGGCCTTGGGCTGGCTGGGGTGGGAGGACCATGGTGCACCCCCTAACCATTGGACACTGGGCTGTTGCCCAGCTGTAAGGCTGCCCCTTCCCCTCCAAGTGATGACCCCCCAGACCCTGTGACCCTCACTTTTGTTCTGCTGCTGGCACCAGCACTGTCTGTAGAGCTGGGCGCCCAGCTAGCAGCCACCGCTCTCCAGCTGCCCAGCTCTGGAGCGCAGAGGTAAGGGTAGCAAATCCCGTGACCCTCTTTTGTGTCGGGACCCCCATGGTTACAACACTGAACTTTCAGATGTAAATATCTTAAACTGTTAAATTGACTATTTTAAAAATCCTGTGACCGTGAAATTGACCAAAATAAGCCATGAATTTAGTAGGGCCTTACAAATCACGCTGCAAGCTACTGTCCTACACTGTGTCCCTCCCCTGGAGCTTCTTTTAGCATTCCTACTTCTCAGATTTCTCTCTCCCCCATTGGGTGTGTTTTGGATTATTCCCCCCAAATGCATTAGTTTGCTTTTCTCCCTTTAGGCTCATGTTTGTATTTTCTGCTCATGTCCTGAATAGCTCTCGTTTTCCTGTACTAGTTCTCTGGTCTCACTGACATTTGCAGCCCCTCCAAATATAGTGTGAAAACTTGTCCCCATTGAAGTTAATGGCAAAAGTTTTTTATCGAGCACAGGATTTCATCTTTAGTGCTATCGACAATTTTATTAACATGCAGTTTATTTACTCCCCAGCTTCCTCTCAGCTCTAAATCCCATTGATTAGACAACCCATTATGGTTTTGCCATTATGTCTCAGATCTATTGAATTTCAAATAAAAGCAGCTGACAAGATAGATTCTGTGCTCAGTGAGATGCCTATCTGTGTTGTCATTCTCCATAAGTTGTTTCAGGGGAGACTAGGCAGGTCTACGCTACCGCTTAAGTCGATCTAACTTACATCGCTCGGGGTGTGAAATGCTCTCCTGCCAATGTAGCTTACGCTTCTCGCTGAGGTGGAGTAATTACAGTGCCGATGTTGTGCTGTCGTGTAGACTTGCCCTAGGAAACATGTAATAATCATCATTCAGAGAAGTGGAAAGTTTCCCTTCTGCCAGGCAAAATAGATTCCCTGACAGATAAGCAGGGCACCTTGAGCATTGCCACTGCAGCAACAGAAACATAAATTCACTATCTGATGCTCGTAATAGTTCAGGGCTTCCTCTTCCTCAGCTCTTCAGTTGAGACATTACATTTAGCCTGTATTATTCTCTACTTATTTTAATAGCTATGGCATGAAAGTGCTTTCAGCTTTAATCTTGTCTATCTCTGTGTTGTTACTGTTCCATTAATGCTTTCTCTCTCTGACATGCACAGCTTTGGCCCATAAAAGTTTGACTCTTTAATACATCGGGGTGATAAAATCAAATGTGGAACAAATGTGGCCTCTGAAATCATATTAAGAAGCTGTTACTCTTTCCTTTCTTTTGCCCCATGAATTTTATGGGGCTCGAGGAGAAACATCACACACATCGCCTCTCGTGAACTCGTTCAGTGTCACTTTAATGAAGCTGGCCAAACGTAACTTTGAGGTTCTACTGCCATAAGAGGCTTGCTTTATTTCTGGAAACACATTTTATAACTCTACATCCTTTTGCAAATTAGAAGCAACTTCATCACCCTTGAGGATGAGTGATTTAAGCTTCTCAGTGCCCATGTGGGGTGTCAACGTTCCCAGCAGAGCTGTGCCAACAGTACAATTGCTGTAGCTGACCCTGAACCAGGGCCGGCTCCAGGCACCAGCCCACCAAGCTTGTGCTTGGGGCGGCATCTGGAGGGGGGCGGCGTGGCACTCCGGCCCCCGGGGAGAGCGGGGCCATGGCCGGGCTCGCCGCCCTCCCCCTGGCGCTCTGGCCGCCCTCCCCCCCGGCCGCCAGGGGGAGAGTGGCGAGCCCTGGCTGGGGCTCACCGCCCTCTTGCCACCCTGCCCCCTGCGCTCTGGCCGCCGGGGGGGAGAGCGGAGCCCCGGCTGGGGCTCGCTGCCCTCCTCCCAGGGCTGCGGCCGCCCTCCACCCCGGTGCTCTCCCCCTGGCGGCCGGGGGGAGAGCGGAGCCCCCGCCGGGGCTCACTGCCCTCCCCCTGGAGCTCCGGCCACCCTCCCCCCCGCGCAGGGGGGGGCAGCCGGCGGCTTTTTTGCCTGGGGCGGCAAAAAAGCCAGAGCTGGCCCTGCCCTGAACCGGGGTGGAGCTTGCCCAGACCAAACTAGACAGAGACAGTCAGATTCTTCATCGCCTGGCACACTGCGTAAACGACTACACTGTGTAGTCATTTACATGTGGATGAAGTGGATGTAACAGGCTACACCTCGGAGCTGACAGTGCTTTACGCCCACTTTGTCCACGTGTAAATGACTACACTAAGTGCAAGGCAGGGAAAAAACAAGGGCCTGTGAAACTTCCTAGAGTCAGCCAGGCTTTTCCCACAGGGTGTGTTCCTTGAAATAAACAAGGTGTGGCTCATAGTAATGTAACTGTTATCGCACTAGTATGTGTTATAGGGTTCAGTGGG
Organism: Trachemys scripta elegans; assembly: GCF_013100865.1. Taxonomy (NCBI): domain Eukaryota; kingdom Metazoa; phylum Chordata; order Testudines; family Emydidae; genus Trachemys; species Trachemys scripta. The sequence goes on along the minus strand of NC_048298.1, from coordinate 229,061,647 downwards.
TTTCAGACTACAGCTATCCTCCATAAAGAAACCTGTACAGTCAAGTGGGGGTGGGGGGGAGAGAGTAGGACGGCATTGAGTTTGATGTTCACATGGTATTCATTTATCAATATAGATACTGTTTTCAGATGCTATCAAACTTGTGACACAAACAACAAAAAAGCTGAGCAATTCAAAATGAAGGCAGACGCTATGTCCCTAATAGCTGCTGTTCTGTTCCAAAAAGAGAAAGATGAAGAAGAGTGTGGCTGACGGGTGACAGTCTGAATGCTGGATTTCCCTGCTTTTGGTGGTTTGTTTAAACAGCTCATGCGCTAGGCCGTTTGTATTTAGGCCCAGATCCTCAAAGGTATTAAGATGCCTAACACCCATTTGCATCACTGAGGTCCATTGAACTCAGTGGGCATTAGGTGCCTAAATGCCTTTGAGAATCTGGGCCTTAGTGTCGGTGTATGTTTTAAGTCAGTCACAGAAGTTTGAAAATATTCAGTTATTTACCCAAGCCCTTCCTCTGTTCTGGCCTAGTGAGTAAATATGGATTTGTCCAGTTTTGGAAAGTGTATGTATTTATTATTTATATAATTCATGTATACTGTTTTCAAAAGAATGCCTATTATTTACCTGATAGACCGGAACAGCTTTATCTGTCAGGTAATTGGCTATTGCTTCCCCCCTTCCTCTCCCCGATATAGTCTATTACTTGTTTGGAACCACAAGAACTGTGTTTGATACTCTACTGATGTCATGCACTTTTAAATGCACAATTTTTGGTGTGATGGGTATTGCATCCTTTGTGGTCTTTCATTGCAAATCCATAGCTAGCTCTGTGTTCTGCCGTAGTCTGGATACAGTACGTGTGTGAAAATATTCTGAGTAATGTTCATGCATCTCAGCATATTTCCTATTGTTAATACGGTGCCATTTTAAATTAAAAAAACATATGAAGTCTGTATTATGGGATAAGACTCAGCAAACTTTCACTTTTCGAAAGGCTTTAAAGCAATAGGAAAACTAGGGTTACCATATTTTGTGCCTCCAAATGGAGGACACTCCCAGGGCCCCCGGCCCCGCCCCTAGCCCCGCCCACGCCCACACCCCAACTCCACCCCCTCCCAAAGTCTCCGCCCCCTCCCCTGCTTCCCGCGAACATTTGAGTCGCGGGAAGCCTGTAGCAGGTAAGGGGGAGTGTGGGGGGAGGAGGCGCGGCCCAGGCTGGCCCCCCGGCGGCTCCAGCCTGGGCCGGCTCGGGCCTTGGGGTGCCGGCCCCGGCCGACCACCCCCGGCCCGCCCAGCACTGCCGGCCCCCGGCGGCCCGGCGCACCCCCCGGCTCCCGGCCCTGCGGCCCAGCGGACCCCCCGGCCCCTCGGCCTAGCGGACCCCCCGGCCTTCAAAAGAATGCCTATTATTTACCTGACAGATAAAGCTGTTCCGGTCTATCAGGTAAATAATAGGCATTCTTTTGAAAACAGTATACATGAATTATATAAATAATAAATACATACACTTTCCAAAACTGGACAAATCCATATTTACTCACTAGGCCAGAACAGAGGAAGGGCTTGGGTAAATAACTGAATATTTTCAAACTTCTGTGACTGACTTAAAACATACACCGACA
>NC_048298.1:228689162-228707976 GCF_013100865.1 Trachemys scripta elegans | reverse complement strand
CTCCTTCCTTGGAGGTTTTTAAGGCCCGGCTTGACAAAGCCCTGGCTAGGATGATTTAGCTGGGAATTGGTCCTGCTTTGAGCAGGGGGTTGGACTAGATGACCTCTTGAGGTCCCTTCCAACTCTGATATTCTATGATTCTATGATTCTAAGAATTTCACAAGTCAAAGCTGAGCACGGTGGCCAAGGTTTTTCAGGAATTCTGGAGATATGTTGTCATAGCCCGCAGCTGTTCCACACTTGATGCTACCAGGTGTCTGTTCCAGCTCTATTACAGTGAATGGTTCTGGGCAGCTTCTGATCTGGTGTACACGTTTAAACATACACCATTTGTTCCTCACTTGTCTTCACACCTGAAGGAGACTAACACTGTAAGGCGGTAGTTATGAGGAAAAAGAGCATTTCATGGTTGAAGTAGCTTCCCAAATATGGATCCAGAACTTGACTGAAGGTTAAGAATGTGGAGACCCATAGCTACCAAAGGACAGAGAGTGGAATGGATTAACTGGTTTATACTTAACAAGAACCAACCCAAACATTAGCCCAACCTTTGAATAAAAACAGAGACCAAAACTTTAGTGTTTGAAAAAGTTGTGTGCGCAACATGGGCTGTTACCTTATGAACTCTTACTAGTTTCATCCTCACAACCCCTCCAAGAGGATACACTGATATTCTTCCATATCTTGTCCATGTCCTCATAACTCCCCAGTAATCCATGCTCTCCTAACCTTTGCTTGATACTGTTGCTCAACACCTCTACCAGTCTTTCTGCTGGCAGTCAAAATTGTTAAATTATATTCTCACACTCTGTGTGTTCTGCAGTACAGAGTGCACAGAATTTTAATTTGACAGCACTAAGGCCTAAGAAAGCTTCTAAAAATAAAGGGGCCTGATGCTGCTGCCGCCACCACAGCCTCCTAGGCAGGGCCAGTGCATCCACTAGGCAAACTAGGCAGCCACCGAGGGAGCCAAGATTTGAGGGCTCCAAAAAGCGGTGCCCAAAATGTCTGGGATGCTTACCCGGCACCGGCTAAATGTGTAACCCTCTTCCTGCCGCTGTGTGAGGGGGCGCTGTGGCTTTGATCAGCTCTGGGCAGCCGGGAAGTGATGTCATTCCTCCTCCGGCCGCCGGGGGCGCTGCTCCCTGCTGCTCTGGCTGTTCCCCAGGGCCCCCGCCCCTGCTCAGCCCTGCCCTGCCCCCACTCCCCTGAGCTCTGCAGCAGGGCTGGGGCTGCACTCACCGGCAGCAGGAAGTACCGAGACCCAGCGCCAGCCATGCCACCGGTGAGTGCTGGGGGGTAGTTCCCCTCTGCCCTCCAAGCCAGCCCCCCCTGGAGGCCTGCCCCCCCCCGGAAGCCAGGGGCCCCCTCCGCTCCCGTCTCCCCCCACTGAGGCCTGGGGCACCCCCCCTGTGGGGGGGCTGCGTAGGGCCCCAGAATATCTAGGGACGGACCTGGTACCTGCCACCCTGCCCGCAGCCAGCCCCACACCCTGTCAGGTTATTCATTTATTTTCATTAAATATATAGTCTAAATAATGAAATTAATAAATTTTCAAGCCGAATATGTATTAATTCTAATGAACAATGCCACATTATGCAGTATTCATTTTTGAAAGTTTATAATAAGCGATGCTCCAGGGGGAGGGTGGGAGGCGCAAGGTGGAAGTTTCGCCTAGGGCACAAAATATCCTGGCACCGGCCCTGCTCCTAGGGAGTGTCTACACAGCCTGTGGCAGCAAGCCTCCCAGCCTGGGTCGAGAGACTTCGGCTTGTGGGGCTCACACTAGCGGCTCTAAACGTAACTGCAGACTGCACTTGGAATTTGCAGCTTGAGCTGGCGCTCAGGGTCTGTAGCTTCGGGAGATGGGTGGGCTTTAGGGCTCAAGCTACACCCTGAGCCATAGCTTCAAAGCAATGTCTACACAGCTGTTTTTAGAGTGCTAACTCGAGTATGCTGACTGAGACAGGGAAGCTCCTGCGAGCTGTGTAGACATATCCCTAATAGTCAGGGGTGAGGGCTGCTCAGACTCCTCATGGGTAGAACTGTTGCTGGGAAAAGGAAATAAAAGCAGGAAGCAGGAAAAGTGAGTTGTTAAGCCCCTCCTCAGCTCTTAAAAGAAGCTGCTGGCAAGAGGGGAGCCCTTGGGCACACTCTCTCCCCTCCCACAAAGATCTGCCAAAAGGGAATGGAAGGAGAGAAAAAAGGGAGGGAGAAGGGTCGCTGCCCTCCCATGAAGAGGATCAGTCAGAGGGTAGGGGTGCAATTCTTCCATGTATTTATGTTTCTCTGCTCTTACGTGAGTTCTCTTGGAAATTGTAAGATAGGCGCTTTCATTGGTGCTGGCACACAGCTCTCTTGCTCTCTCTTTGCTGCAAAATTTTAAAGTGGAACTCCAGAGCCCCAACACCACAAAGCAGTGACTGGTGATGGAAATGTCCTTTATAAATAGTAAATTCTGAGATTAATGGGATGCCAGATGTGAATGGTGAAGCCTGATGTACCTATTTCATTTCCATCTCAGAAATGCAATTTAGATAAAAGAGTTGATCTCAGGACATTACACAGAAGAAGTGTTTATATAGGCTGATTCTAATCTTATTTTGCAAATGGGTGAAATCTGTAACCTGCAGGGAGCCTCTGCTTCTGTGAGATTCCAGTTCTCGCTGTTGGAGAAAACAGAACAGTTCTAATATGGATAATGAAAATGGAGCATTAGATTTGACTATTAAAGGATACCATTAGTGATGACACCACTGTTACATTTGTGTCAGTCTTTCCATTATAGTCTCTAATTTCTAGGTTATATAACTAAGTGATAACAATGCTCTCCAAACCAGAAACTGGCATAAAGTCTTAGCCTGGAATCGTATTTTTTTTTAACATCATCCATTATCACAGACTTTCTGCACTAGTGTTCCTGATGCTATCATAGTATTAAGAAGACCCCATCCTCACGTAATACCAGAGCCAGGTACCTCTATGATAGCTCTGCTGAGGGAGGAGCCGGGGAGATGGGAGGATTAACAATAAATCTATGAGTAATAACTCTGTAGTTGACATACACCATATAGGAGAGAGTTGGGGAACTTGAGAACCACTCTGGGTAAGTTAACATTTCTGTGATGCTGTTATCCGGACCTAGCTAAGTGTCTGTTTTACTAATTAACATGAGTTCCTTGTTGCGTAAATGTTGACGAGCCCACGAGCCATGCTTTAGAAACATAACCTCTCTGCTGCTGCCACCCCTACCTTTTTGGAGGAGAAATGGAGTCTGTGAAGCCCTGTTGTGGTCCCATGCTGCTGACCTTACCTCTGTGGAATGGGAGGAGCCCTTGTCATTGCCCCTCCATGTGAGAGTGTGGCTATGGAATGGGGGTGGGGCACTAGGGGCAGTGCCATGGGGAGCTGTGTGTCATGCTGCTACTAGGGCTCCATGTCTACACTAATTAACTTACAGCGGCACAGCCGTACCAATGCAGCTGTGCCGCTGTAAGATTGCTCATGTAGCCACTCTATGCCGACGGGAGAGAGCTCTGCTGTCGACATAATTAAACCACCTCCAATGAGCAACAGTAGATATCTCGGTGGGAGACTGTCTCCTGCTGACATAGTGCTGGGCATACCAACGCTTCTGTCGGTGTAACTTATGACACTTAGGAGGGGTCTTTTCATACCCCGGAGCGACATAAGTTACGCCAATAAAAGTATCAGCGGGGTAGCCGTGTTAGTCTGAATCTGTAAAAAGCAACAGAGGGTCCTGTGGCACCTTTAAGACTAACAGAAGTTCTTACCCACGAAAGCTTATGCTCCCAATACTTCTGTTAGTCTTAAAGTTGCCACAGGACCCTCTGTTGCTTTTTACCAATAAAAGTGTTAGTGTAGATGTAGCCTTACTCTGGTCCTGAATTCAAAAATGCTCAGTGTTTGATAAGAAAAAATCATATTTGGTAACAGATATTATAAAATTATTTCCCTTTCCCAACAGGCACAGCAATTGGTATCTAAGACTAAGGAATAACCAACCACGACATTTGGTTTTGTTAAAGAAAGCCATATTTAAATGATGCAAAACAGTCACAAAACATTGGAGTTGACGCTCAAACCAGCAACAACCAGGAAAATTTAAAGGAAAGGCCAAAAAACCTGCTCTTAACTTGCTTTAAATTTAAAAATTTACCCCTTTGTTGCAGAAAATTAGTTTAAATTTTTTTCTCCAGATCTGAAATGCTTAATTTTTCCATCGGAAAATTGTAATGTAGAGGTGCCAAACTGACCTCCTGGAGACTTAAGTCTCCTATTTCTCCACATAGCAGATAGATACATGTGCGGTAGCATTACGCATTCCCCTGTCCCCAGCTTTACCCCTGCACCTTGACTCTGGGCTGAAGGGACCACCTTTAGGAACACGAGGGTATTTCAGTCTCCATGAGTAGGATTTTCAACCCTGGATACTTTAAGTTAGGCCCCATAACCCATATTTAGGCACAAAAGTAACTGGAGATGCCAAGTGCTCAGCACCTTTGAAAAAAAAAAATCACACCATTTATTTAGGTGCCTCGGGTTAGATGCCCAGGTTTGAAAATTTTGACCTATGCCTACTCAAATCCTTAGCCTCTGTAATGAGACTGCCAATAAATCTTGACAGTAAGAATAGCGATGTGGACACCTACACACTGGAAACTAGAATGAGATAATCAACTCATTTCACATCGACCACACAGGAACTGAACTATTCTTTAATCATTTGCATAACTTCCCCCTGCCACTGAAAAAGTAATCACAAGACAACAACACAAAGGTAGTGACGGAGTGAAAAGGTGCTAAACTATTATATTAACTAAAAATTCTAAAAGTAAACAGATTTATAATCCTTCCACTTGCTAAGGACCCACTTTAAATTTTATACTCAATAAGATGTTCTATTTGTTGCTGTTTTACTTTGTCTTGCTAGTTGCTATATCATCTTGTTAGAAATATATTTTCATAATTAGAGACATCCACAATTTTCTCAGAAGCTGTCTCTGAACACAGCATTACCTGAAAGGATATGGTACAGCAGTACAAATGGTGTGATTTTCACCCTGTTTCAACTTTTAAAAAATACATTTGTGTTGCTTTGAAAGGTTTTACTTCTACTGACATGGTGAAAATTAAAAGCCTGCCTTTGATCTGTGGTTTTGAATGGGCTTGACGTGTTAGCATTTTGTGTTGCATAACAAAAAGCCTATATAATACAGTGTGACATGTCAAGTTTGGGAATTCTGAAAAAGACTTGTTTCACTGAAGGCTTCAGCTAAAAACAAAGTCCGTTTTTAGTTTAACTACATTGCAATACAAAAGATACAAAATGAGGAAGTTGGTTTCTCTTTTTTGCTTGTTGTGGGATTTTTTTAAACTCTCTTTTCCCTATGGTGAATCTAATTTTGGCAATGTGTGTGGGATAGAGCATTAGTCTGCTATTTTAACATTCACATATCTGGAATTTTAAAGTAACTTTACTTAGCTCCATGAACTTTTTTTTTTTTTTTTTAAAAGGAGTGCACGGGAAATTACACCAGAAAGTTGCTAGAAATGTTGTGCAGCCTGCTCATGTCCATCCAAAGTATTTACATCTCTAAATACGACCAAACATTATGATTAGTCAATCTCCATCTAATTATTCATTATAATTTAGTATTTTTACTAGTCCTTTCAGATAGGTACACACAGAGCTAGACTGAGGCAGGCCCTCGATGGATGGATGGAGTGGGTAGGAAAAGGAAAGGGAAGCAAGGATTCTTCTTTTACCCTCTTTGTCCCTTCATGGGGTTCAGCCACAATCTCTCAGGGCTAGTTTATATTATAAAGGCTATCCCCCTTGTGGAAACACAGCTTATACTAGCAAAAGGAGTTCTTTTGCCAGTACAGTTAAACTTTCTCCCCAAATAACAAGCTATACTGGCAAAAGCACTCCTTGTGCTGGTATAAGCTGTAGCTACATCGGGAGTTTTGCTGGCATAGTTATGTTGGTTGGGGTGTGATTTCCCCCCGCCCCCCATCCTGACATAGCTACGCTGGCAAAACTTTGTAGTGTAGACCTGACCTCAAGCATACAGCTAGTGGCACCAGCAATGCTAGAGTCAGTCTATGGGCTTGTCTTCACTACCCGCCTGGATAGGCGGGTAGAAATCGATCTCTTGGGGATAGATTTATCGCGTCTCGTCGGGACGCGATAATCGATCCCCAAATTGACGCGCGTACTCCACTAGCCCAGGTAGGAGTAAGCACCATTGAAGGGGGAGCCGCGACGGTCAATTTGCCACTGTCCTCACAGCGGGGTAAGTCAGATCAGATATGTCGAATTCAGCTGCGCTATTCTCGTAGCTGAATTTGCATATCTGGAATCGATCCCCCCGCTCCCCCCCCCCCGTAGCGTAGACGTAGCCTATGTGTGCAGTTAGGAGTTACTTTAAACTGGTTTAGTTAAACCAATGCAGAAGGCTGTGTGTGGATGCTCTTATTTAGGTTTAGACCATGTTTATTTCCAGTTTAGTTTAAGTTGATTAGGACTTGCAAATTGATTTTTTTACTGACTTAAGTTAAATTGAAACAGGAAAGTTTGAATCCAAAGTGTCCAAAATAAACCAAAATAAATGTGCCTCCACACAGGAATTTTCACTGGTTTTGCAGAACCACTTCATCTAAATCTATTTAATCTAACCAGTACACAACTATGTGTAGACAAGGCCCAGCTCTTCAGAAAGAAAGAGGGCAGGGGTTAAGACATGATCCTCCACTGTCCAGGTATGAAGAGGAACACAGTCCAGCTTTTCAAAGGGTAGTGCCGCTGCTGCTCCAATATGCACTCCCCACAGAGCTTTGTCCCTGGGCTCCTGCTGAATTGATGCTCTCCACCTATGTCCCACAACATGACCAGTGGTTTTATGAACCATAATCTAGTGAACAACATCTAAAAGAGCCTTTGTGGATTTTGTTAGGAACACACTAAATACAAATATTTGGGTTGTTTCATTCTGCAGTGCATTAAGAATGTAAATGTTTTTCATGAGTCTAGATTAATACTAGCAAAATATTCTAAATCATCCTTATGAAACCTGAAAGGAAGGATTGATCCCTGTAATGAAGGCTGCATCTGCTTAGCCACTCTCAGAAGAGTGGTTGGACAAAATATTTTAAACACATGTACAACATTCCATAAGCAATTATAGAGGGTGTGGTGGTAAAACAGCCTGCACAGTAATACAGAAAACACATTGATTTTTCTTGCACAATATGGCTACTATTAGGTACAGCACACTCAAATGTTTGCTGTGATATAAAGAACAAATAGGGTGGGTTAGAGTTTAGCAGGAACTTGGTATATCACCAAGATACACTAAGCTTTTCCAAAAAGAGTCCTGGTTGTTCGCTGCTAGAACATTAGGTCACTCAAAACTTGGGTATAGCAAAGTATTCTCAGCTTAACTTTCCAATGTGTCTCAATACACACATTGATCTGATCCATGCCCCCGTATGAAAGAAATCCCCTATATTTTTTCTGATCTAAAGCAAATTATATGAAAGGAAATTTCTGATTATTTTAAGGTTTTTGAATATACCAATCTCCATAGAATCTAGGTCCGGAGACTACAGTACCTAAATATTAAGGGGGAGAATTTCAAAGGCACAAATGCCTTTGAAAAATCTCTCCCTATATTTTCCTTCCCAGAAGAACCATTTAAAAAAACCCAGCACTGAGCATCATGACAAGCTAAAAGAAAAATAAAAAATTCTGAAATATTCCATTTCATGAGCTGCTTTATTCATTTTAAATAGAATTGTTCTCCAAAGATTTGTTTACATAAGATCAGACATACAGGGATACTGAAATAAAAACTACTGGTTAAGTGCAAATCAGTAAATTAAAAAAAAAAAGAAATTGCCTCATAAATTTATGGCAAAATGAGGAAAAAAGATTAATAAACTCAATTACTGTGGAGTAGCACTTCAAATATTGACTGGTTTCAGGAGAATCAGATCTTTAAACTGTAATTACACAAATGAATCTCTCACCTACTTGCTTGAGTGATCGTTTATTTGCTAGCCTACCTGATGTAAATGTATACCAAAGAATCACACATTCAAATTAGATTCTTCAAAAGCCAGAGAAATGGCAATACTGCCCATGAAATTAAAATCGTGTACAGCATCAAGGATTGATTTCACAGTTTGAGTATCAATGGGACGTATGATCATATACAGAAAGTATAGGTTTTATCTCAGAAGTATCACATTTATTAACATGCAAACAATACTAAGTAACAATAATGTTCCCAACATACTAATTATTATTCAGATAAATCAAGGCAGAATTGAAATAATTTATATTTCTAGTTACTCCATCATAAAAATTAGGTTCTTGGGATTCACCAGCTTAGAAGACCAATAGACGGCCCCAAATGCTGCAGAAACAATTCTAGGATCTTCATGCGCCTTCTGCACATTTGTTTAGAGCAGGGATCATAGAATCAGAGAATATCAGGGTTGGAAGGACCTCAGGAAGTCATCTAGTCCAAACCTCTGCTCAAAGCAGGACCAATGCCCAGACAGATTTTTGCCCCAGATCCCTAAATGGCCTCCTCAAGGATTGAACTCACAACCCAGGGTTTAGCAGGCCAATGCTCAAACCACTGAGTTATCCCTCCCCCCAAAGGATCAGCAACCTTTGGCATGCGGCCCACCAGTGTAAGCACCCTGGTGGGCCGGCCGGTTTGTTTACCTGCCACGTTCACAGGTTTAGCCAATCGCGACTCCCACTGGCCGTGGTTCGCCGCTCCAGGCCAATGGGGGCTGCGGGAAGCGGCGGCCAGCACATCCTTCATCCCATGCCACTTCCCACAGCCCCGATTGGCCTGGAGCGGTGAACCACAGCTAGTGGGAGCTGTGATCGGCCGAACCTGCGGACGCAGCAGGTAAACAAACTTGCCTGGCGCGCCAGGGTGCTTACCCTGGCGAGCCGCGTGCCAGAGGTTGCCTGGTTTAGAGTGTAATAAGGCCTGCAAAGTGCTGCATCCTCAGTCTCAGGACTGCCACTGTAATTGCTTGCTGTGATTCAAAGTACTGCTGACAAATGAACCATCCAATCTCTAGTGGACAGATGTTGTTCCAGTAAGAAAACAGTGTTTTCTGAGCACAGGACTGGCAGCCAGGAATACTGACCATCTCTAGTTTTGGGAAAGTCACTCTCTGGGCCCTGTATACGCCGTATGGAATGTGTAGAGGTCATAAAGGGGGTATAGACTGCCCTGGAAGATCACCCCTCTTTGCAGGGGAATTCTCAGACCAATATAGAGCTGGCATAACAGCTCTGCACAGGCTCCTCAGTCTGACGCTGACAAATGAGAGTGTGTTGGTGTCTAGAAGAGGCATGCGTGTCAAGCACTGCACTCTGGCTAGTCTGTATTGGTGACATGGCTCTTTATGGCATGCAACTTAGAGCAGACCTGGCATGCTGTAAATTGCATAGGTGGGGACAAGGTAGGGACTCTGAACTGGGACAGAATTAGGGAGTCATAAAAGTGGCTTTCCCATCCCATGCGGCATGCTATCTCCTCTCTTCCTCATGCCCAGCACAGGAAAGGGTGCTAAAGAACTTGGCCCTCTCTCTCAGCTTCCCTGTCTGTAAAATGGAAGTCATAGTACTTCTTGACCTACTTCACACATTTAAGAAAAAAATCATTGATATTAAATCTTTCTCAATGCTTGCTACGGGAATGTTAGCTCAAATCCTGTGATGTGCTGCTGATATTTTAACAGCAAGTTCCCACATCTTGCCCTTGGCCTGTGACGTGTGTGTTCTATAAAGAGGAGAGAGGAAGGACTGCACAATCTATTCGTTTGTTTCCCATTTAAACAAGAGTGCTGTGGAATGAGCCAGTGCCACATGGCAACAGACATATTAAGACTAATTTTACTGTACATAATGATAATGTAACAGCATTTAGCTCCAATGAATTAATGGCATGGGGTGGAGTTCTTATAGGGAATTTGGGGATTTCTTTCATTACACTTGGTGGAAAAAATATGTTCTTCAGAAACATATTTCTGAGCCCCAAGAATAAACCATCTCTGGTGGGGATGATTCAGCTGGGTCCAGAGAAGGGGTGAACATCATTTTAGGAACAGAGAACCCACCCCAATCTTCCCTGTCATTTGGTTGTCTAAAAAGTGACTCAAAGGAACTGCCTCTGACATATCACTGTTCAACACTCACCAGGGCAAGTTTTTCAAAGGTTGTAAAGACTCTTCTTATATTAGTGAGACACATATAGTGACGTCACATGCCAGGGGTTTTGGCCAATACTTTAATAAGGACTGCTAGCATATTGCTGAGGGAATTACAGGATGCTGCAGTTGCCCTAGACTTTGAAATTGCAGGTATGCACGCTGCTGACAACTTAATTGACACTGAAACCAGGAATTGGGTATTTAGTGCTTTCTGAGTTATTCTAGGAGGAGGTAGTCATGTGCTGTTTTCTTTGGAACTCTTTTTCAATATTTGACTTGCAGGGGGGGGGAGGGCTTTCACTGAAATAAATGCCAGTTTTGTCATTGACTTCAATCTATATTTGCTACTTAAATGGGCCTCATTACTGCAGTATTGGAGTGCCTCACAATCACAGCACTCCTGTGAGTTAGAGAAGTGCTATTATCACTATGTTACATATAATTAATACTCAAGTACGGTTGCTAGATTAAGTAAACCTCAAGCTAGTTTTCCAATCATTTCATACAAAGCACCTCCTATTTCTGTCCTCCTGGGTTTATTTGTTTATTTGCATGCACAATGTTGTCGTGGAGAGAAGAATGCCAACAAGAGAGCAGTTAGGCAACTTTTGTAGCTCGTGCTCTCGCCGGCTGAAAATACACCATTAAAATACATGCATGCTGTACCATTAAAGCTAGAGGGACATACTGGGATAATGGATTTTTAGGTAGAATTTCCAACTGAAAGGGATTTGGCCCACAGACATGAAAAATAGTTATTTTCTATGTTGAAAACTATCTACAGAAAGAACAGTTAAAAATGTGATACAAAGACCAAAATACAATACAAGTCATTAAAAAAAAAGTAACGTTTGCCTGCCCCACACAATTACCAAATATCTCCATTTTCAAAGAATGTGGCAATAACTGCATAATGGTATCTGAGGTAACTGTTGGCATTTACTAGCAGTTTAATTCTAATTGCAGGGGAGCACCAGTCCTGCTAGAAGAAGAAAGGTTAATTGATTGGTGTGGTTCTGGATTGATGAATCACTTATTGAGTTTAAACAAACCATTATCTTAAATAAAAATGAAAGATGTTGACTTACCAACTCTAAGAATCTCCTCACTACCTGTCTTTGTTTTAAATTGGTCTCCCCATCCAGGTTAGCAGTTTCTATATGACACAGCCCATCAGGGTCACTTGAAGAGAGCAGCAATATGTCAGCAGGTATGATTTCATTACAACGAAGCTGAATAAAGTCGCCAACTTCTACTTCTTTCCAATATCTGTTCATATATTTCTTTTCATTCCTGACAAAGAGACATGTACAGGAAATACATCAAAACGCTGACCAGGTAGGGATGTCTCAGTCTAGTCTGTTTGGATTTTAGGCTGGACCACAGAGTCTTTGCAAAAAATCACCAAGGTGTTCTCAAATTCTCCCTCTTTAGAAAAATCAGATGGCCACAAAAAGTGTGATGAAGAGGTCATGTGGCTGGATAACAATTATTAAGGGCTAGATCACAGGCTAGGCTGTGTGGTTTGTTGGTGGCATAAAAGAGAACAAGACACCTTCCTTTCAGCCTCTAAATGGCCTACCTACCTCCTGGGCATGAGTACATTGGGGTAAATAGGTTCTGTACACCCATTACTCCTACCCTTGACAGATGGGTTGGCCGTGGCTCCTCCCCCATCGCAGTGCACCAATCAGTTCAGCTTAACCAGTGAAGGGGAGGGGGTTAGTTACCTGCTATTGATGAAGGCCAGTAATAGATTTGTACCCCACCTCCAGGGGCGAGGGTAGGACAGGAAAGGAATTGGCCAGGCCTCGCTGAGGCACAACTCCTTCCTTGCACTGTTCCTGAGGCACCACAGCTATGTGCCACCTTGTATCAGCCCAGTCTAGCCTTTAAAAGAAGCAATGAAAATATCTGTAATGCAAATATATAAAAAGTCACTAACATCTTTGGGAATTACTCTTTAAAGAAATCCAACATACAAGTGTTTTTCCTCTCCCCACTGACTACCAACAACTACTATGACTTATAAGGATGAACTTTGTGTGGTGCTGCATGTGAAACTTAGACCCAAGAGCCAAAAATACACAACCCAAATGAATTCCAGTAAAAAAACCCACTAAGCTAGAGTCACCACGGCATCTCTGCTGAAAAACGCAGCCACAAATAGAGTGTGGGGAGAGGACATTCTTGTTTCCTTAACGTGAGCTTTGATAGTGACACATTAACTATAGTGACATCTGTTGTATACAGTAGTTAATAGTCTCTCTGCCCAGCCATTGTAAACCTTCTATTTTGCAGCTGAATGTCTTTGTCACTTCAAAGATTTATCTAGTTGAATATTAACATATATGTTGTTAATCTAAATCTGCTCATTAAACCTCTCTATTTTTTAAATGAGTTAATTGGTAACTTTTTTTTGTTAGGAGCAGGGGGAAAAAGAACAGGTGCCTGTTTAATTAACTCTAGTTAAAATAAAATGTTTTTAAAAAAGCATTAGTGTAAATTCTTCCCTTTGGTATTTTTAAAACAACCAAGATATTAACTTTGCAAAACACCTACTGCAAATGGGAAATAGCTACTTTTGACACTTTCCTAAACTACCAGTATATTAAAACTTAATGAAATGACACAGCACAGTATCCTAGATGGTTGCCATTGTTGTTACATTGCAATTGGCACTGCCGTTGTTCTTCCTTGACACCACCTATACCAACAGAACAGGATTCTGAAATGGAAAAAAGTTTGACATTTTGTGTACTTTACATGTATTCCTTAAAAATATGTTTTGTATATGAAGATCCTGAATAGATTTTTAACTAGATCAAAACACAGAAGACCTGGTAACTTTTAGAATTACTGTTAAAGATTATGACCCAGATTTTTTAAAGGAATCTAGGTATTGCTGCACTCAGGGATTGCAACATCTAACTGGTTCAGGAGCCTAAAATTCATTTTCAAAAGGGATTTAAGCATTAGGTGCCATCCCTTTTTAAAATAAGATTTAGGTTGCTAAATCGTAAGCACAGTGACACCTAAATACTTTTAAAAATCTGGACCTATGTGTGACGGTACCTCCGATAAGGCTTTATGGAAATATGCTTAGAATGTGTTTTATGCTACATATGCCATGTAACATATCTCAAAGGTTATGATCTACTTAATGTATTAATCCTATTTGTATGCATGTATCATTTTTGTATTCGAAGTTATGAATGTTATGAATGTTGGCTGTGTACTCGCTCGATTTCTAAACAACCTTAGTAGAGCATTTGGTCACTTCCTGGAGAAAGGAATGTTGAAATTATGTACCAAATCAAGAAACACTTAAAGGACAACGGATCTTGGAAGGCTCCAATCCACATAAGTCTACTTGAGGACATTCAAGGTAGCATGTAAACAATGGATGCTACCTGTAAAAACTGTGAGTCATGCATGGACATGTGACCTCCAGCTGATTCCTAAACTTCATCTTGGAGCTTGACTTTGCATAGGAGTGAGGAGGGGGTCTCCACCCATAAGAGAAAGTCTATTTAAACCCCTGGGAGACCCCTCCATTTTGTCTTCAGCTGGCTAAAGAGAGAGCAGCTCCCCCGCCCAGGATACTTGGAAGAAACTGGAACAAAGGGCAGTGACTGCAAGGAGTGTGAGTGATTGCTGGACCCAGGCTAAAAGGAGATTAGTCTGTAAAAGGGAGCATTCTGGAACTGGTGAGGATCTTATCTGTATTCAGTTTGATTTGACATAGATTTGCACATTTTATTTTATTTTGCTTGGTGACTTACTTTGTTCTGTCTGTTACTACTTGGGCCTGGTCTACACTATGACTTTAATTCGGATTTAGCACCGTTAAATCGAATTAACCCTGCACCCGTCCACACAACGAAGCCATTTATTTCGAAATAAAGGGCTCTTAAAATCGATTTCTGTACTCCAACCCGACGAGCGGAGTAGCGCCAAAATTGATATTGTCATTTCAAATTAGGGTTAGTGTGGCCGCAATTCGATGGTGTTGGCTTCTGGGAGCTGTCCCACAGTGCACCATTGTGACCGCTCTGGACAGCAATCTGAACTCAGATGCACTGGCCAGGTAGACAGGAAAAGCCTCGCGAACATTTGAATTTCATTTCCTGTTTGCCCAGCGTGGAGAGCATAGACAGGTGACCACAGATAGCTCAGCTCATCAGCACAGGTAACCATGCAGGCCGATAATCGAAAAAGAGCACCAGCATGCACCAGTACGGGAGGTACTGGATCTGATCGCTGTATGGGGAGAGGATTCAGTGCTAGCAGAACTTCGTTCAAAAAGACGAAATGCAAAAACTTTTGAAAAAATCTCCAAGGGCATGATGGAGAGAGGCCACTATAGGGACTCAGATCAGTGCCGTATGAAAGTCAAGGAGCTCAGACAAGCCTATCAAAAAACAAAGGAGGCAAACGGTCGCTCCGGGTCAGAGCCGCGGACATGCCGCTTCTACGCCAAGCTGCATGCAATTCTAGGGGGGCTGCCACCACTACCCCACCTGTGACCGTGAATTCCGAGGCGGGGATAATCTCATCAGCTACACCTGAGGATTCTGCGGACAGGGAAGAGGAGGAGGGGGAAGAGGACGAGCTTGCGGAGTGCACCCAGCACTCCGTTCTCCCCAACAGCCAGGATTTTTTTCTCAGCCTGACTGAAGTACCCTTCCAACCCTCCCAAGCCAGTATCCAAGACCATGACCCCATGGAAGGGACCTCAGGTGAGTTTACCTTTTAAAATATAAAACTTGTTTTAAAAGCAAGTGTTTTTTAATGATTACTTTGCCCTGAGGACTTGGGATGCATTCACGGCCAGTACAGTACTGGAAAAGTCTGTTAACGTGTCTGGGGATGGAGCAGAAATCCTCCAGGGATATCTCCATGAAGCTCTCCTGGAGGTACTCCAAAAGCCTTGCCACAAGGTTTCTGGGCAGTGCAGCCTTATTCCGTCCTCCATGGTAGGACACTTGACCACGCCATGCTTGCAGCAAGTAATCTGGTATCATTGCATGACAAAGCCTGGCAGCGTATGGTCCCGGTGTTTGCTGGCATTCAAGCAATATCCGTTCTTTATCTCGCTGTGTAATCCTCAGGAGAGTGATATCGCTCATGGTAACCTGGTTGAAATACGGGAATTTAATTAAGGGGACAGAGATGGCCGTTCCTACTGGGCTGTTTGCCTGTGGCTGAAAAGAAATCTTTCCCTGCAGTTAGTCAAGCGCGGGGGGGAGGGGGAGGGGGGAATTGGCCCTGAGCTTTTCGCGTTTGGCTAGCAGGGATCTTCCCTGTTACCAGCCACGCGGTGGGGGGAGGGGTACAGTGATCATCCCAGATAATTCATGGCGGGAGGTGGGGGGGCGGGGGTTAGTTTGGTTTCTGCAGGGATCTTCCCTGATACCAGCCACGCGGTGGGGGGAGGGATAAAGCGATCATCCCAGAGAATTGGATGAGGGGCGGTTAGTTTCTTTTCTGCTGCTGAAGGTTAACAGGAAAACCGCAGCAATCAACGGGCTTTTGCATGGTATGTGGGAAAGGAGGGCGCAGAAGCCGAAAGACAATGGCTTACCATGGCCGCATGCAAGCTGAATTCTGTTGCCCGGACCTACGTCTGTGATCTCTAACACCAAAGCCACAGGCACTCAATATTAAGATGGAAAATGCGACCTTGTACTGAACTCACATGAGCTATGTAATGTGAATAGTGTTATTCACCGTGAAAGAGTATAAGCATTGTTCTGTAAAATGTATCATTTTAAAAACTTCTCTCCTTTTTTTCAACCCTCCCTCCAGCAGCTGCAAATTTTTCAAGCCTCCCTCCTCCGTCCCGAAGTCTATCTCAGATAAGGTGGCGGAGAAAGAGGATGCGAGACGAGATGTTCATGGAAATAATGGAATGCACCCGCAATGAAAGAGCTCAGTTGAATGAGTGGAAGGACATGGTATCTAAATTTAGGAAAGATGCCAGTGAACGTGAGGTCATGAGGGACGCTCGAGATGAGAGGTGGTAGGCTGCAACGCTGGGGCTGCTGCGTGATCAAACGGACATGCTCCGGCGTCTGGTGGGGCTTCAGGAACGGCAGCAGGATAACAGACTGCCGCTCCAGCCGCTGTATAACCTCCCTCCCCCCTCACCATGTTCCATATCCTCCTCACCCAGACGTGTAAGAACGCGGGGGGGGAGGCTCCGTGCACCCTCCCACTCCACCCCAGTGGACAGCCCAACCAAAAGGCTGTCATTATATTGAATTTTTTCAGTGGCCTTTTACTTCCGTCCTACCCTCCTCCCAAACCTCACCCAGATTACCTTGTCGGTTCTCTCCCTATGTTTATAATCAATTAATAATTGATTGAAATAATCAATTTCCGAGAGGAGGTACGCTAAGTGCTGCATTAGGGGGGCTGTGTTGGTGAGTATCTGAGTGTCTGCTGCTGGGACAGTTGGTCAGTTTGACCGTGTGCTTGATTGCTTGCTTGTTTGTTTGAAAAGTGTGAATTGGGAGTGCTTTGTTCCAGCTGGGCCTTGAGTGGGCCTGACTGGTATATAAGGGCAGTCAGCAGCGAACCAGCTGAGCGGTGAACAGCAGAGGCTAACAGCGGGAGTTTGCCTGGGAGTTCGCCTAGGGAGAGCGCACTGAGGCTTTCATCTGCAGGTTTCTCCGAGTAATTCCTGCAACAGTTGAGGAAGCTCCTAAGAGGACGGTGATATGGAAGGTGAGCGATCAGCTGTTGTAACCTGCACAGGTTGTGCCATGTTTGTCTTTCTTCCGCAGGACAGAAGCGACTTTGTTTGTACAAAGTGCAAGCTGGTCTCCATACTGGAGGAGAAGGTTCGAGGGCTGGAGAAACAAGTATCGACTCTGCGTTGCATAAGGGAAAATGAAGATTTCCTGGACAGACGTCAGGAGATGCTTCTACGGCCACAATGTTCTGAAGATTCAGATCAGGCGCAGCAGGGACAGAAGGATTGTGAGGAGGTTTGGCAGCATGTGACCTCCAGAAGGAGAAAGAGGAGCGTCCATGCACCAGCAATGGAGATACAGGTGAGCAATCGTTTCCATGTTCTCTCTACAGGTGCTAATGCGGAGAGTGGACTAGATGGCCCATCTGAGGGAAGGGAGCAGAAGGAGACTCCACCGATTGGAAGGCAAAAGATGCACTGTCCTAGGGATGGGGGTTCCACGACCACCACTCCCAAGAGGAGGAGGAGGGTGGTGGTGGTCGGGGACTCCCTCCTCAGGGGGACTGAGTCATCTATCTGCCGCCCTGACCGGGAAAACCGAGAGGTCTGCTGCTTGCCAGGAGCTAGGATACACGATGTGACGGAGAGACTGCCGAGACTCATCAAGCCCTCGGATCGCTACCCCTTCCTGCTTCTCCACGTGGGCACCAATGATACTGCCAAGAATGACCTTGAGCGGATCACTGCAGACTACGTGGCTCTGGGAAGAAGGATAAAGGAGTTTGAGGCGCAAGTGGTGTTCTCGTCCATCCTCCCTGTGCAAGGAAAAGGCCGGGGTAGAGACCGTCGAATCGTGGAAGTCAACGAATGGCTACGCAGGTGGTGTCGGAGAGAAGGCTTTGGATTCTTCGACCATGGGATGGTGTTCCAAGAAGAAGGAGTGCTAGGCAGAGATGGGCTCCACCTAACGAAGAGAGGGAAGAGCATCTTCGCCAGCAGGCTGGCTAACCTAGTGAGGAGGGCTTTAAACTAGGTTCACCGGGGGAAGGAGACCAAAGCCCTGAGGTAAGTGGGGAAATGGGATCCTGGGAGGAAGCACAAGCAGGAGAGCGCAAGAGGGGAGGACTCCTGTCTCATGCTGAGAAAGAGGGACGATCATTGAGTTATCTTAAGTGCCTATACACAAATGCAAGAAGCCTGGGAAACAAGCAGGGAGAACTGGAAGTCCTGGCACAGTCAGGGAACTATGATGTGATTGGAATAACAGAAACTTGGTGGGATAACTCACATGACTGGAGTACTGTCATGGATGGATATAAACTGTTCAGGAAGGACAGGCAGGGCAGAAAAGGTGGGGGAGTTGCGTTGTATGTAAGAGAGGAGTATGACTGCTCAGAGCTCCGGTATGATACTGCAGAAAAACCTGAGAGTCTCTGGATAAAGTTGAGAAGTGGGAGCAACAAGGGTGATGTCGTGGTTGGAGTCTGTTATAGACCACCAGACCAGGGGGATGAGGTGGACGA
Organism: Trachemys scripta elegans; assembly: GCF_013100865.1. Classification (NCBI taxonomy): domain Eukaryota; kingdom Metazoa; phylum Chordata; order Testudines; family Emydidae; genus Trachemys; species Trachemys scripta. Next base: position 228,689,484 of record NC_048298.1, on the reverse strand, counting down.
GGCTTTCTTCTGGCAACTAGCAGAAGTTGCTAGATCACAGGCCCTGGTTCTCATGGGAGACTTTAATCACCCTGATATCTGCTGGGAGAGCAATACAGCGGTGCACAGGCAATCCAGGAAATTTTTGGAAAGCGTAGGGGACAATTTCCTGGTGCAAGTGCTGGAGGAACCAACTAGGGGCAAAGCTTTTCTTGACCTGCTGCTCACAAACAGGGAAGAACTAGTAGGGGAAGCAAAAGTGGATGGGAACCTGGGAGGCAGTGACCATGAGATGGTCGAGTTCAGGATCCTGACACAAGGAAGAAAGGAGAGCAGCAGAATA
>NC_048298.1:228581672-228688762 GCF_013100865.1 Trachemys scripta elegans | reverse complement strand
CTCCTTCCTTGGAGGTTTTTAAGGCCCGGCTTGACAAAGCCCTGGCTGGGATGATTTAGCTGGGAATTGGTCCTGCTTTGAGCAGGGGGTTGGACTAGATGACCTCTTGAGGTCCCTTCCAACTCTGATATTCTATGATTCTATGATTCTATGAATAAAGAATATATGATTTTTAAACGATAGTGACTTTATTTCCTTTGAAAGCAAGCTGGGGGAAGGGGGAGGGTGGGTTCCTTACAAAGAATGAGTCAATAAAGGGGGCAGATTTTCATGAAGGAGAAACAAACAGAAATTTCACACTGTAGCCTGGCCAGTCATGAAACTGATTTTCAAAGCTTCTCTGATGCACAGCGCTTCCTGGTGTGCTCTTCTAATCACCCTGGTGTCTGGCTGTGCGTAATCAGCAGCCAGGCGATTTGCCTCAGCCTCCCACCCTGCCATAAAGAGCTCCCCCTTACTTTCACAAATATTGTGGAGCACACAGCAAGCAGAAATAACAATGGGGATATTGGTTTGGCTGAGGTCTGAGTGAGTCAGTAACGATCGCCAGCAACCTTTTAAACGGCCAAATGCACATTCTACCACCATTCTGCACTTGCTCAGCCTGTAGTTGAACAGCTCCTGACTCCTGTTCAGGCTGCCTGTGTATGGCTTCATGAGCCATGGCATTAAGGGTAGGCTGGGTCCCCAAGAATAACTATTGGCATTTCAACATCCCCAACGGTTATTTTCTGGTCCGGGAAGTAAGTCCCTTGCTGCAGTCATTTAAACAGATTAGTGTTCCTGAAGACGCGAGCGTCATGAACCCTTCCTGGCCAGCCCACATTGATGTTGGTGAAAGATCCCTTGTGATCCACAAGTGCTTGCAGCACCATTGAAAAGTACCCCTTGCGGTTTATGTACTGGGTACCCTGGTGCTCCGGTGCCAAGATAGGGATATGGGTTCCATCTATCGCCCCACCACAGTTAGGGAATCCCATTGCAGCAAAGCCATCCACTATGACCTGCACATTTCCCAGAGTCACTACCTTTCGTAGCAGCACCTCAGTGATTGCTTTGGCTACTTACATCACAGCAGCCCCCACAGTAGATTTGCCCACTCCAAATTGATTCCCGACTGACTGGTAGCTGTCTGGAGTTCAAGCTTCCACAGAGCTATTGCCACTCGCTTCTCAGCTGTGAGGGCTGCTCTCATCTTGGTATTTTGGCGCTCCAGGGCAGGGGAAAGCAAGTCACAAAGTTCCAAGAAAGTGCCCTTACACATGCGAAAGTTTCGCAGCCACTGGGAATCGTCCCCCACCTGCAACACTATGCGGTCCCACCAGTCTGTGCTTGTTTCCCGGGCCCAGAATCGGCGTTCCACAGCTATAACCTGCCCATTAATAGCATGATCTCCAAAGCACCAGGTCCCGCAGTTTGATAGAATTCCATGTCCATATCCTCATCAATCTCGCTGCCACGCTGCCGTAGCCTACTCCTCGACGCCTGGTTTTGCATGTTCTGGTTCAGCATAAACTACACGATAACGCGGGAGGTATTTACAATGTTTATGACTGCTGTCTTGAGCTGAGCGGGCTCCATGCTTGCCACGGTATGGCGTCTGCACTGTTCACCCATAAAAAAGGTGCGAAACGGTTGTCTGACGTTGCTTCCCTGGAGAGGGGGGAGGATATACCCAGAACCACCCATGACAATGTTTTTGGCTCCATCAGGCATTGGGATCTCAACCCAGAATTCCAATGGGCGGAGGAGACTGCGGGAACTATGGGATAGCTATGGGATAGCTACCCACAGTGCAATGCTCCAGAAATCGATGCTAGCCCCAGTACATGGACGCACACCACCAAATTAATGTGCTTAGTGTGGCCGCATACATTCGACTTCATACAAACTGTTTCCAAAATTGGAATTATATAAATTTGGATTAATCCCGTAGTGTAGACATACCCTTGGAATCACTTAAATCCTACTTTTGTATTTAATAAAATCACTTTTTACTTATCAATTAACTCAGAGTATGTATTAATACCTGGGGGAGTAAACAACTGTGCATATCTCTATCACTATTATAGAGGGCGAACAATTTATGAGTTATACAGGGTAAAACGGATTTATTTGGGTTTAGACCCCATTGGGAGTTGGGCATCTGAGTGTTAAAGACAGGAACACTTCTGTGAGCTGCTTTCAGGTAAACCTGCAGCTTTGGGGCAAATAATTCAGACCCTGGGTCTTTGTTGGAGCAGACGGGAGTATCTGGTTCAGCAAGACAGGGTGCTGGAGTCCTGAGCTGGCAGGGAAAGCAGGGGTAGAAGTAGTCTGGTCACATCAGGTGGCAGCTCCCAGGGGGTTTCTGTGATCCAACCCATCACATTATATACCTAATTCATTGTTGTTTTGACTCCTCTGGTGTCAGAGTTACACAGCATCTATGTATTTATTTAACATACACATCAAACAATAAAATGTCAGGTAATGGGTCAGGGATGTATCTTTCTTAGCTGTCCCTTTCCTACGCCCAGTTTATAAGAGGAAGAATGAAAATTATGGTTGTATCCTCTTTTTAAATAAAGATCACTACAGATTAATAAGAGCTCTAAGTGTAAAACATGATAGCCTAACAAGGGCAGATAATTTTCACATTGGCTGTAGATATATTTCTTATTCCCTCCACGACCAGTCTGAAACTAGCATTTAACTTTTCCTACTAATGAGTATGAATTGCTTTGAAACCAAGAGTGCAGTAATGTAGTACAAATCACGGGATCACAGATCTGAAAGGTTTGTTAGCTATGCAAGCAGTAACTCAGAACACTTTCACATGTGACTGCTACTCTTGATCTTTTTTAATTTAACTGTGGAAGTGAATGAAGTTCAAATGCATTTGTAATCAGTGGTGCTATATAAGTGTTACAAGACTAAAAATGAGACAACAGTCCTGCAGTCTATAGTGCCTAACAACTTTTAATTCATTTTTATTGTTTAAAAAGAATTGCACTTCAAGCATTTCCTAATCTCCCACACACTTGGCGACTATCACACCGGTATACTATCTGCCACAGGAAGGGAGATCTTGGACTAGAATGCCAAATGCCTTTTTAAGGATGGATGTACTGTAAGAGTGTTTGCACACATGCCAGGGACACAGAATAGTTTCCCCTTAATTAGGAACAGAGGAACTGCCATATCAGGTCCATATAATCTAGTTCCTGCCTCTGACACCTTGTATTTAGCTGTGATACTCTGAGTACCTTTCCCAGACCTGAAGAGCTCTGTGTAGCTCAAAAGCTTGTCTTTTTCACCAACAGAAGTTGGTTCAATAAAAGATATTATCTCACCCACCTTATCTCTCTAACATATAGTGTCTACTCATAGCTCCAGTCTTTCTGAGAGCCCCAGTTCAATCCCTCTTTTATATGAAAATATTTCCATGCCTCTGAGAACACAGTATTCCAGGCGAGGGTGTACCATAGATTTCTACAAAGTGGCATTATAATATGTTGACATTGTCTTCCATTCATTTTTATACATTCTACCTTTAAAACAAACAAAAAAAATTACTGCTGCACTTTGAAGGTCTATTTTTGACTGAGCTGTTCACAATGATGCCCAGGCCTTTTTCTTGAGCAGTTACCATTAATTTAGACCATAGTAAGGTGGAAGTGTAGTTATTATTCCTTCTTATGTGTATTTGCCAACCATGGGTTTTTTTTTTTGCCATTGTACTGCCCATTTGTGAAATGGATAGGTGAAGTGTTTCCATCTTCTCTACTGAATAGTCTAAATTGTGCATCATCTGCAAATTTTGCCACCTCTCTTTTCACTATTTCCCAGCTCATTAATGAATACATTAAATTAATTGTGCTAAAATAGATCTTGGGCCACCCTACTGCGACCTCCTATGTAACCCTCTGCCACACCGAAATCTGTCCACACATTCCTGATGTGTTCTTATCTCATAGCCAGTTTCTAATCCATGACAATACTTATGCCTGTCGCCCCTGACTTTAACAGCCTCTTGTGAGCCTTTGACAAATGTCGGATGGCTCTTGTTTAGCCACTATTTTTGACATGCATTATGGTCCTCACCCTCCAGCAACTGACTAACTCTAGCACTGCAGCTTCTTTTATATGGCCCTGCTGGGCCCTGATTGGCTGCTCCATGCAATCTCTCTGATTGGCTGCTTCCTCCCACAGCCACTCTAGGCAGCCGGGACGATTTCTCTACTGCTCCTTTCTGGGATGGGGTATAGTAGGACCCCGAAGCCTCCAGCTGGGGCCTCTGGGCCTAGCCCACCGCGTCACAAACACTAAGCATCCCCCTACACAGACTTTATGTGGTCTGCAAAGTCTTGTGCAGGCCCTTAACACTTAATGTCACACCACCCCCATTCCAAGATCACCTGCTGGCTAGCTTTTGAAGCAACATTTGCCTTCACTTCAAAGGAGGTCAGATGCTTTAGGAGGTAGCAAACCAATCCCTAAAGGACAAGATAAAGGAGAGAAACAAAAACAAAAAACAAACCCACCAAGACACCACTTGGATCAGTGCTGGATACCAACCAATTTCTTCACCCATTCCCTCTCAGAATGACATCAAATGATGTGGGACAGGACTAAAAATATTAGGTCAAGCTCTGCCATAAAAATCCTTAAAATCCATTTAAATTAATTTGGCTACAAGCGCAAAACTGGTGACAACATTTGAGATACTCTTTTTGTTTTTGTTTTTTAAAAATGTTGTGGTAGAAGTTGCATTGTTACCAAACCAGTAAAAGAGAAGGTGCCAGATATATAAGGTAAGACAATACCACAGAAGACAAGCAATATCAAATCATCATTAGAAAATGGAGGGAATATGACAGGTTTAAAACAGTTAAAGAAGTCAAAGCTATCCCTGAGCCTAATGCGTTTATTACTTAAGATTGAACAAGCTAAATAGCTACAGACACATGCTGAAAACCATTTAGGTAAGATTACAGTGCATGGCAGAATTAAGGAAAAACATGTAGTAGAAACTAGAACCAAAGCAGGTTACATAAGGTCCTGAATATGTCTCTGTTCCACCATAAAGCATAACATCTGTTTCTACGGTAAGATTCACAAACAGAATCTGAATCTGATACTAATTAGATAGAACAGATGAAGAAAATATACTTCTCTTGAGAAACTTCTAATAAAAAGGGCAGAACTCTTCCATGACAAAAGTTACTAAATAGATTCCTTGTCTTTAATATTATACTGAGAGTCCTTAACATTTTTTCCCTTGTTCATCGTCCTCCAAGAATTTACTATCAATTAGCAATTGGGTAGGTAAATAAAATATGTTAAACTTCTCAAAAGAACAAGGAGTGTGTATGAATAATAAAACATAAATGTGCCTTTTAATGAATTTCAGAGCTTCTATCTTTCTTGTAACAAATCAATCTGATTTCACTTGTTCTGAGAAACCTAGCCCCCTGGAACCTCAGCAGCTCAGGTTTTAGAATCTGAAGCAAATACTGATTTTTTTTTTTTTTGGCATGGTGCTATCTTCTGTGCTGAGAGCAATCTTACAATTGTTCACTGTAATGAAACATTTGATACCCGGAATAAATGATTAGCCAAGAAACTTAGTGTTGAGATAACAAGATTAAACGTAAAAGCAGAACACTTAATGAGATCTGACATAAACAGAAAACAGAAACACTAGCTTCCAACAACTGACTTTCCACTCAGAATATTTTTTTTAAGTTACAGGAAGCATCATAATTGGATAATAAAATCATCTCAATGTATATTTAGGGTTTATTGTTTTAAACGATAGAATTTTTTACACTTCTCAATTTATTGCTGCAAATAGAAATAAATGAATATCCTCCTCCCAACAAGCAGACAGATTGTGAAGAAAGAGTATCTACTGTATACTTTCATTGTGGCTAGGTGTCATGTTGGCGCTCAAAGGAGTGCCCAATAGGTACCATATAGTGTTGTGGGGAAAGTGTAAAAATTGATTGGGGAAATTAGACTGGCTAGGATATTGTGTCATGCCCTTTGCGTTGGCCCTGGCCATGGAAATCCATGCATTAGTCAACTTCAGGCTCGACTACTGCATTGTACCGTACCTGGTGCTGAAAGTGAATGCCACAAAAAGTTTCAGATGGTATGATACACTGCAGTCCCTCTCCTAAGTAAGGCAGGGCAATGAAAACATTTCACACCATTGCTCTACACACACAGTTCTGGCTCTCTGTCCACTTCTACCTTTTCTGGTGTAAGGCCTTGATCCTGTTCTTCAGGACTCTGAATGGTCTTTGTCCAGGATGTCTTTGGTCTTGTCTACATGGAATAGCAATGCTTACCAGAGGGGTGTGGTTTCTAAAGCACACCAATGTGTTGCACACTAACTGGTCCGTGTAGACCCTGCTGGCATGAACTAAAAATTCCATAGTGAACATTAAGGTAGTGCTATTTCAAACAATGCTAGATTAACATGCAGTAGGGAACTTTTAGTTTTGCCAGCAGGATCTACACAGGCCATTTAGCATGCAACACACTGATGCACTTTCGAAATCACTCCCCTCTAGTGCGCACTGCTGCTCTTCATAGACAAGCCCTTAAGAATCACCTCTTTGCAACAATGACATACCATGACAGCTGTGCTCCTCAGGTAGTAATGATACCCAGGATGAAACTCACAGTTGCAGGGGCCTGAGTCTCCTCAGCAACAGGCTCACACCCATTGAACTCCCTCATGCTGAATCATAGAGAGACCATACACCTTATTATTAAATGCTTATATTATGGTAGCACCCAAAGGCCCCAATTGGGATTGAGAACCCATTGCGCTGGGGACTGTACAAACACAGAAGAGAGACAATCCCAGCCCTAAGCAAAGCCATGATTCTTCTAAGACACATTAGACCTACATTATGTAACAGGCGCCCCAGAATTTTAAAGCCCTCCTCCCTTAAGCTCTCTCCCATTTAATGCCCTCTCCTAGTTTAGTCAGTGCAATATAGTTTAAGATGTTTATTTGAATTTAAATCTCAAATTAAGTTGCTTTTGGCTGCCTCATCATTGCATATCTTCCTTGCACAGTACCTTTATTATTTATTTTGATCCTATCCAATCACACCTAAACTAATCTAACCAAGTGGGCGTTTTTAGTCAAACACTTAGAGAGTTCTTCATACCCGTTCAGAAATGCAGAACTTATTGGGTTGTTATCACTTCATATCCTAAACTATAAGCGTAGTATTGCTGTGCCAAGTAGGTGGTGGAAACCACCTTTACTGTTTGGGACATGGACACCTAAATGGGACAAAACATAGAGAGCAGTTTGTAAAGAAATGGTAATTTACGAGAAGAAAGGCACTGCTTAATGCAATATATTATTTTTATTTTTAAAATATTCCAAATCTTCCAGTTAAAAAATTAATCACAGAAAAGATTCTATCAGTAAAAGTATTTCCTTGCTAATTACACACACAGACCTGCTGTTGATGTTGATACCCTATTTGCAAGAATATTTCTTCATGTATCCTCCTGCACATAACTGTGCCATGCAAAGATATCCCCTTTAGACACTGCTTTGAAACCCAAACATTATCTAACCACTCGACTGCGTAAGCAGAAAGTAAGCCAGAAATCAGTTCTACGTTAGTGAGCATTATTAAATCATACAGAATTTCATAGCTCATCTTTACTTAGAACAAAAGTTGTCTGTTAATTATGACCTTTTTCTTACAGGAAATTTGGTATCTAATAGGTAAATACCAACCTCTCTATTAAAAGATAAAGCCTTTATTCCTCTTTCCCCACTCTTCTCAAGACAAAGTGAATGAAGTTTCAGGATTTCCCACCTTTCCTGTTCTTTTTGTTATGTTCCTGTTAGGATAAAATGACAGGAGTCCCTGCCCCCTTTCCATTCTTTCATTCATCAAAGGGAAAGTGGAAATAGTGTAAACCAAATTTTAGTTCAGGATCTGCAAAAAATTCCCCCTCCAAAGGCCAGGTGCATCTAAGGATCTCAGCTTGTGATGTTCTAAGTTTGGTTCAAGTGAGATGACCTTTGCATGCTGTTATCTGTAAGTCCTCTCAGGTTGGATCTCTATATTAGAGTTCCAAGGGGTAGCCGTGTTAGTCTGTATCCACAAAAACAACAAGGAGTCCAGTGGTACCTTAAAGACTAACAGATTTATTTGGGCATAAGCTTTTGTGGGTAAAAAACCCACTTCTTCAGATGCATCTTTTTTTTACCCTCGAAAGCTTAAGCCCCAATAAATCTATTAGTCTTTAAGGTGCCACCGGACTCCTTGTTGTTTATATTAAAGTTGAAGAAAACACTGGCCCGTGCCACACTTTGCTGTATCCAACATCACGCAACTATAAATGCCTAGAAGGGATCACCCGTAAAAGAAAGGCAGAAAAGCACCAAGACGACAGTCTTTTAGAAAGTACCTTACATGCAACAGTGAAGCTGACTACAAGAGGCCCTGCACTACACTTTAATGAGTCTTCCCTTGACCTGAAAGTATTTCTGGTGTTGTTCTCAAACTGAAATATGAATCTGTATAATTCTTGGGTTAGAGATTGCAAAGAACCTATGCCTGAAGCATGTCTCCCTGCACACATTTCTTAATTCTTAACAACTTTTTTTTATTTAAACTCTACCACTAAAGAATTCCACTCCTCCTTCTATGAGATTTCATCAGATGGGAATGTGCAGAAAGAACAAAACTTCACACTGTCTGTCACATCATAGCCATTGTCTACAATGGGAAAATATCACTCCGGATCAGAGCCAAGGTCCTTCTACCTCATTATCCCAGCTCAGAGGCCAGCACCAATTGCTTCAGAGGTAGGTACAAAAGTCTTTGCTGTAGATGTTTCTTGGATAACCAGCCCCCCAAGAAGTTTCTTCCTAACCTTAGACAGATAAAGGTTGCCTTACACCCTGAAAAATGAGGGTGTTTATAGTCCTTGCAAAAGTCTGTTTTTGTTTTGTTTTGACTATTCCTAAATCTCCCTCTGTTGTTATTTTGCCAGCTCCATCAGTGCTAGGGATAGTGAGGGCACATCTACACTTAAAACACTGCATCAGCACCCGGGCCGGCCTTAGCAAAAGTGGGGCCCGATTCCTGGGGGCAGGGCTTGCTGCTGGCAAACCCCGCCCCCAGCAATCGGGCCGGGGTCACGCGGTTTGGGCCCGAGCCGGGGTCGCGGGGTTTGGGTCCAAGGCCCGAGCCGGAGCCGCCGGGGCCGGAGGGGCTCAGGCTGGGGCCGCTCGGGCCAGCGCCCCAGGGCCCGAGTCGGGCCCGGGATGCTCAGCCGGGGCCGGAGCCGTGGGGCCCGAGCCGGGCCGGGGGTGCCCGGCCGGCACTGCTCGGCTGCGGCCGGGGCCAGCGCCCCGCCCGGCCGGCACTGCTCAGCTGCGGCCGGGGCCGGCGCACCGGGGCCTGAGCCAGAGCCGCCGGGGCCGAGGTGTTTGGGCCGGGGGTGCTCGACCGGGGCCGGAGCCGTGGGGCCGTGCTGGGGGTGCTCGGTCGGAACTGGGGCTGCTGCCCCGGGGCCCGAGCCGGGCCGGAGCCAGAGCCGCTCGGCCGGGGCCAGAGCTGCTCGGGCCGGGGCCGGGGGTGCTCGGCCGGCGCCAGGGCCGGGCCGGCACGCTCGGCTGGGGCCGGTGCCCCAGGGCCCGTGCCGGGCTGGAGCCAGAGCCGCCGGGGCCGGGGCTGGGGCTGCTCAGCCAGGGCCGGACTGGGCCGCGCCGCGCCTCCCAGGAGCCCTCCTCGCGTCCCCCCCTTACCTGTTGCTGCCGCTGCCTGCCCCTTTTCAGACTTCCCACGAACATCTGATTCGCGGGAAGCAGGGGAGGGGGAGGAGCAGGGGGCAGAGCATTCAGGGGAGGAGAGGAGGGGGAAGTGAGCTGGGGGCGGAGTGGACAGCTGCGGGGCCCTCTTAGGCGCGGGGCCCAATTCAGCCAAATCGGCTGAATCGGCCTAAAGCCGGCCCTGATCAGCACACACACCTGTGTTTTAATGAAGACGCTCTAAGCTGACGGAAGAGAGCTCTCCCATTGGCGTAGTTAATACACCTCCCCAAAAGGCGGAAGCTAAGTTGATGAGAGAAGCTCTCACACCAACTTGGCACTGCCTACAAGGGAAAGTTTGGTCAGTATGACCATGTCGCTCAGGAGTGTGGACTTTTCACACCCCTGAGTGATGCAGTATTCTGACATAGGTCTGTCTTGTAGATCAGACTTCTAGCATAGATGCCACCAGCATTCTTATCACCATTCTGTCTAAATTAGGTCTCAAGTAATTGATGGTTGGTCTATGCTACTGCTTTCATTGTTGCTATTGCCATTGCCAGGCCAAAGTCAAGAGAATTACCTAACATTTTCCATTTAGATCCAGTAAGATTTCCATGAGAAGACTGCAAGTTTAAATCCCTGGGGAGACCCCGATTTGAAACATGCACTTCTATTTCCAGCATTTTCACATCCACAAGTCTAGAAGGAGCAGTAAATAGCACTGGAACTTGCAAAAATCCTATTCTTCATTGTAGTTGGCAGCAGACTAGGCCTTAACTTGTACTCCAGTGTGGTGGATCTGAGAAGTATAGTTAAAGGCCTGGTCTACATCTAGGTCGAACAATATACATCACTGAGTGTGTGAAAAATTTCAGACACTGTGTGACATAGTTAGGTCAACCTAACTCCCACTGTAAATGAAGCTAGATTGATGGAAGAATTCTCTTGTCAACCTAGCTACTGCCTCTTGCGGGGATGGATTTATTACAGTGATGGAAAAACCAATCTGTCACTGTAATAAGTGTCTACAGTACAACACTACAGCAGCGGAGCTGCACTGCTGCAGCTGTAACCCTTGTAGAAATACCCCAAGCTGTATATTTAAAGCAGTAGTGATTTATCGTAGATTATGTGTAGTCCAACTTCTCTATATTTAGCTGCTATCCCAGGTTATGTTGTCTGTCCTTATTTTTCTGGATCACTGCTTTCCCCAACAAGACAAGAATAAGTAGTGTGAGGAAACGGAAACAGCCTCAAGCTATATTTCAAGTACTAAGAGATGCCGAAAGAACCATATTGGTCTCCCAACAAAATCATGTTGTAGAAGTCACCTAAGTTCTTTGACTATTTATAAAAGAGTCTCCAATACTTTGGTATAAAACAATAATGAGGTGGTTCCCAAGGAGTTTTTTTTTGTTAAGGTTGGCAAAATAAAACTTTAACTCAGAGAGTATACAAAGAAGGAATGCCAATGAACCACCTCCTCCCACACCAAATATATATGCAGCAGAAAACCGAGGGCAGTCCAAACTTTATGCACATGACTGCATATAATGCTATGATTCTTAAAGAGTTGGTTTATGAAACCAAATCTCCATTTTTGTGTGCCAGTTTTAAACCCAAAATGAACTGTGGCTTGCAAAGCTGTTCCAGAAAATAGAGGTCCTAATTGAAAAAACGAAGAGCTACAAAATTTAATAATTCTATTATTAAAATTAAGTGAGAGTATTTGTAAGTATTACCAATGCCAATATGCAACTTAAAACCAGATCCCATATTTTTTACACATTTCGAGTCTGCTGCTGAAGTAAAGTCAGTCTTTCTATCTATCTCAATAATGTGTCAGACTTGCTGGAGCCAGTCATTGAGGATAGTGGATCTGAAGTTCTCTATGCTTGAACAATCTTTTCTTCCCTTCATACAAAGAGAGCTCAGGTTCCTTGTTCTGTCCCATTGATTTACAATCCATGACTGTCAAAGATCATAAATGGGATAAAGTCAGCTGAAATACTCTATATATCTTAATATGCTGACATGCCTCTTTTCAAAATAACTTACATTTAGAAGTCTCTGAAGGGATGCAAATCAATGTTGCCATTTGCCCTCAACTATCATCAATAAAGGAGACATGAATGAAGAATGGAATATTGTCAATATACATATTTGTATGCTCTTACCATCAGTTTACTAGACAATACGTTGTTTTAGACCAGGGGTCAGCAACGTTCGGCACGTGGCTCGCCAGGGTAAGCACCCTGGCGGGCCGGGCCAGTTTTATTTACCTGCTGACGCGGCAGGTTCGGCCGATCGCGGCCCCCACTGGCCGCGGTTCGCCGTCCCGAACCTGCCGCGTCAGCAGGTAAATAAAACTGGCCTGGTCCGCCAGGGTGCTTACCCTGGCGAGACGCGTGCCGAACATTGCCGACCCCTGTTTTAGACCAAAGGATATCCTTGCATATCTAATAATGATCCATAATCTTTCTTATCAGTCAGATAGTCATGACCTGAACCTTTGGAAAACCATCCTGGTTGCCATACATACAAGAATCTTATTCTTATGACTTCTTGAATCTGGATCAGGTAGGTCATTCTACAACATCCTCTAAAATACTTGCCTCTCCACTGAAATCTTTTAAGTTCATTTGAAGTCTTGCATTTGTTCAAAGAGGTTGTATATTCTTAAAAATAGAGCTGGTCAAATAACAGTCATGAGTAATGTATTTTTTCAATATTTTTCCTCCCAAGAAATGAATATATTTGTGAATACTTTTTTCCCCATTATTCAGCCAGGTCTATGCATGGTCTGGTCAAATAATTAGTTAGGTAAATTATTTGCAAATTTTCCTCTTACAAATCTCAAAAACATTCAGGAATTACTTCTGGTTATTATTCACTGAGCTCCATTAATAGATCTGAAAACTAAGGCCCTGATTCAGCAAGTTGACTAAGTATGCACCCAACTTCAAGCCAGTGAATAGTCACAGTGGCCTAAACCAGTGGTTCTCAAACTTTCGTACTGGTGACCCATTTCACATAGAAAGCCTCTGAGTGCAACTCCCCTTATAAATTAAAAACACTTTTTTATATATTTAATGGCATTAAAAATGCTGGAGGCAAAGCGGGGTTTGGGGTGGAGGCTGACAGCTCGGGACCCCCCCCCCCATGTAATAACCTCATGACCCCCTGAGGGATCCCAACCCCCCAGTTTGAGAACCCCTGGCCTAAACCCAAAAAGAAAACTTAATTTGAGTTAACTTTCATATGTTCTTTGAGAGAAAAGCCTGACAGAACATCAGAATGCAGTATCATAGAAAAAATAATTTTCACCTTAGCCAAAAGAAGAATGAGAACTTTAGACAATCATGTTTTTGAAACACACTGAAACTGAAGTTGAGAGCAGATGATACATAGGAATTATTCACTGGAAGGTTTCAAAATCATTAGAGGGAGAACAAACAACCTAAAAGGTTTTGAGATCTGAAACATCTCAGCAGATTGCAGACAACCCAGAAAAGCCAACATTCAGCAGCATTGTGCTTTCACAGAGACCAAAAAGTTACATTTTGCCTTAGAATTTTAACATAAATTTTAAAAGGCCAGAAAATTCAGTGTTAGAACTGACACTTCGACCTCCTCTCTCAATAGATCATTCAGAGAGAAATCTCTCTAATCTGTAGACAGCAACACTATACACTGTACAATAATTGTTTTTCTAAAAAATGTGTAAATGTACGAGAGAAAAAGAAACATTTTTAAAAACTGTAATTCACGTCATATTACAGAATAGGAGTCTCATCATCAGATTAAGTTTAACAAGATTAAAGCCAAACTCCTAACTCTTCCTCCCAAACCTTTTCTACCCCCTGTGTTCTTTAGCAATGTCAACACTCCAACCCTTCTCCCTATTATTAAAACCCATAATCTAGTAGATATTTTTTACTCCCTCTCATTTGATCTACACATCCAGGCCATATCCAATACAATATATCTAGCATTTGTGCTTTTCTGTCTAGCCCTACAGCTAAACTCTCAGTCAGGCCCACATTTCTGGTGTCAGCTAGTGCAACATCATACACCCACATTGACCCCTTACAACACATATAAATGCTGCTGCTGAAATCATTTTCATTGCTCTTCAGTGCTGATTGTCACCCCCGCCCCTGCAGTTGAAGCCAGTGGTTCCCCTTCTGCTACACCAAATTAGTTCTTAAACTGCATTTAAGAAAAAGCAAGGCTGTTATTGTGTTGTGACCACTGCCTAACACTTGTCTAATTGTTATCTTGTGCTCTGTTTGTATGTTGTTGTATTTACCAGTTGTCTCTCATCATACTCTTAGACTGTAAGATTTTTGGGCAAGGGCCATCTTTTTTCCTCCGTATTAGTACAGCGCCTACCTTAACTGGGTCCTGATCCCTTACTGGCGTTCCAGTCGAAAACCTGACCCCTGACAACCCTAAATACAAGTAAATGAATGAAAAAATAAATACTTTACTAATGTTACTTTTCCACGTGAACATTTGCTGTAGTCTCCTCGAGGATGTTATTCCATCAGTAGCAGAGGAGGTGGACTGTGTAGTTAAGAAGCCTAGAGGAGAAGAGAAGCACTTCTCTAGACCGTGTAATAAGATGCAATCTACACCATGCAAACCTTTGACACTATCCGACCTCTTGTGCTAATCCAGACACTATGCATGAGCACCAGGTCGGCATGCTAAAATTCCATATACATTATTGCAGGACTTCAAACAAAATATTTAAATCTTTTTCTAAACAATAAAAAATTAATAACACAAACAAATGTGCCAGCCCACATTTTGGATTTGGATCTGAATTTTGTTTTATATAAAAGACAAGGCTGGTTTTGTTTTACAGAAAGCCGTCTTAAATCATTTTTTGTTTTAAGATTTTAAAAAAAGCTGCTACTTGGCCAAGACCTTGTTTGAGAACTTTCTGTCCAAAGCAATTTTTTCTTTTGAAGAGCAGAGTAAGGAGAAAGTTAACAGTGGAAACAATGACACAACCTTAGTCCCGGAGGTGGGAATGGTGCTGCCATCGACATCTCAAAATACATTGCCTGACCACAAAGCACTACCATTTTTGTTACTTGACAACTCCTCCAAAATAAACAGAAAACTGCTTACTGGATCCTCCACATGAGCAACCTAATGATCCACACTCATTTCTAATTATAATACAATTGGGCTTGACTGTGGCCTTGCCACAATTCCTAGGGACACAGTCCCGAGCCACAGATTTCTGTGCTCCCTCAAGAGTAGATCGGGAACCAGACTGTGAGTGCTGCAATTTGGTCACTGCTTCCCTCTAGCTCCAGGGCTGAATGAAAGGGCAGGGGCAGTAATCTGTGCCAGCCCTATACATGATGCAGATGACATCCCCATGCCTGCTTGGTCAGTGCAGCTGAACCAAGTCTCCACCCACAATGCGTGGGAGGGGACGTAGTGGCCACACAGAGGCTGCTCTTCTCCTTCTGGTTCACAGTTGAACCCAGTGTGTTATTAAAATGAAAGGCCCAGTTTCTTAAATGCAGCGTTTATATATATAGCACTTGCCTATTGTGACGGTTCAGGAGTGAGCTGCATCTGAGCTCTCTCCTCCAGTTATGCAGTAGGGCTAAAAAAAAAAAAGAGCTACAAAACAGAGACCACACTATGAAATCCCTTAATGTTGGATTGAAGCTTAGAAGTTCCCAGAAACCCCAGCATAGGCCGAACTACAGCAGCAGCGACCCTTTGCAGCTAACTGGCTCTCCCATTCTAAATCCCTGCTCACATCAGAGGCTGAATTGCTCTGAATCGCTCTGAATCAGAACTTTTGGTCTCCCATTGAAGTTAATGGATGACTTCATAGACTCATAGAATATCAGGGTTGGAAGAGACCTCAGGAGGTCATCTAGTCCAACCCCCTGCTCAAAGCAGGAGCAACCCCAACTAAATCATTCCAGCCAGGGGTTTGTCAAGCCAGGCCTTAAAAACCTCTAAGGAAGGAGATTCCACCACCTCCCTAGGTAACCTGTTCCAGTGCTTCACCACCCTCCTAGTGAAATAGTTTTTCCTAATATCCAACCTAGCCCTCCCCCAATGCAACTTGAGACCACTGCTTCTTGTTCTGTCATCTGGTACCACTCAGAACAGTCTAGCTCAGTGGTGGGCAACTACGTGGCCCATTAGGGTAGCCCACTGGCAGGCTGCAAGGCAGTTTGTTTACAATTGCAAAGCTGCCCGCAGCTCCGAGTGGCCGCGGTTCACCATTCCCGACCAATGGGAGCTGCGGGAAGCGGCGGCCAGCATGCCTCTGTGGTCCGCGCCGCTTCCTGCAACTCCCATTGGCCGGGAACGGTGAACTGCGGCCACTGGGAGCCGTGAGCAGCCATGCAAATGAAAACAAACTGTTTGGCGGCCCGCCAGCAGATTACCCTGATAGGCTGCATGTGGCCCACGGGCTGCAGGTTGCCCACCATTGGCCTAGCTCCATCCTCTTTGGAACCCCCCCTTCAGGTAGTTCAAGGTTGTTATCAAATCCCTCCTCACTCTTCTCTTCTGCAGACTAAATAAGCCCAGTTCCCTCAGCCTTTCCTCATAAGTCATGTGTCCCAGCCCCCTAATCATTTTTGTTGTCCTCCACTGAACTCTCTCCAATTTGTTCACATCCTTTCTGTAGTGGTGGGCCCAAAACTGGACACAATATTCCAGATGTGGCCTCACCAGTACCGAACAGAGGGGAATAATCACTTCCCTCAATCTGCTGGCAATGCTCCTACTAATGCAGCCCAATATGCCGTTAGCCTTCTTGCAACAAGGGCACACAAGGGGGGGGGTCCATATTTTGCTCTGTTAATAGAATTGCGCCCATTTAACAGAGCGTAGAATCTGACACAAGTTATATACAAAACACATACTGGATTTCAGTGAAGAAGCTAATGTGTGAAAATGATCAAAAGCGAAATATTAGGCTCATATTTTTAATGTGACATAACAGAGACAGAGGAATATAAACAGTAAGAGAGTTACTTGATCTTAATCATCATGGCAGCAGGGTTTCCCTGTTTCTCAACTCCTCTCCAAAAACCCAACCAACAGGGAGGTAAGTTTTTCCATTGAAGACTTTTTCCTTTAGGTAGGACCATAAGCTTCTGTCTCTACCTGGCCAACATTAGACATGCCACAACATGTAATCCTATTTTGAAGGAAATAGTATCACCAGAAAAACACCTGAATAAAATACTGCAACCCGACTTGCAGAAAAAGCACAGAATAAGATTTAGGTGCAGAAGATTAGGACTTAATATTTGACTTGAATATAGATCAACCCTTCAAAATGTTTATTTTTGATATATGGTTAAATATTAACATTTTTGATTCTCCAGTAGAAACCGAGGATTAAAGTTGCATTAGAATCAATGGGAATTTTTATTATTGATTTCACTGGGTCCAGGATTTCACCCCTGGAATGTAGGCCTTATAATTAGCTGCTGTTATATATATTTTTTAATTTAGAAAACAGACATTTGGTTTAAGACATTGCCACTTTTGCATATCCCTATGACATTCAGAGTTATGATTAAGAATAAATCATCATCATAATATTAATAGTAATATGTGGCACTCATATAGTGCTTTCCATCTGTAGATCTGAAAACACTTTAAAGAGGAAATATTTATCAATAACTCCATTTTACAAATGGTGAAACAGAGGCAGAGAGCGATGACTTGTGCGAGGTCGCCACCTGGCCAATGACAGAGCCAGAAACAAAACCCAGATCTCCTGAGTTGTAGTTCGGTGCCCTACCCATTAGGTCACACTATAAACAAAATACTTGCAATCTGAGAATCTCTTGAGCCTGTTCTCTGCCAAATTATTTTGACTTCAGTGCAACTGGTATATTTATTCCTCAGAATTAACTCCCTCTCTTCTGTTGATTTTTTGCTCCATTGTGTATTTCTTTGAAAACAGTAGATGATCAGCTTCAGTCAAAATGGATGACAAGGCATAGAGATTACAGAATACCTACTCACTAGTCATGTGCTACCATGAATTCCTGATTTCTGTCATAGTATAAGGAATACCACTAAATATATATTTGCTGATAACAGAAAGCCTTCTGGGTGAATGTGGCTCTGCGTTGCCGCATGCAGCATTTTAAATGAGATCAGAGCCGGCTCCAGGGTTTTGGCCGCCCCAAGCAGGAAAAAAAAAAAAAAAAGCCGCGATCGCGATCTGTGGCGGCAATTCGGCGGGAGGTCCTTCGCTCTCAGCAGGAGCGAGGGACCATCCGAACAGCTGGACTTGCCGCCCCTCTCATAAGTGGCCACCCGAAGTTGGTAAGCTGGTGCCTGGAGCCGGTCCTGAGTGAGATGCAACTTTTAAAGCACTGTAACATTATTTAGTTTGATTACTTTAATGGAAGAGAAGAGGCTATGATCAATTGAGGAATGCATTTATTTTAGCCCTTGATCCCTTATTCATAAATATGCAGCTTTCCAGCCTTCAATTTTTCACTGTGTCAATCTGGAACAAAGTAGTTTTATCAGAGCATGAAAAATGCATGCACTCAGGGTAGGAAGTTTTTCCCAGGCAAGTGAGCTGAGTGGGGCTGAGTTGTTGCTGTCTCCATCTTTTACGGGACACCAGAAGGAAAGGAAGAGATTAGTCCAAGTGCTGCTGCTCTTTCAACAGGACGAGATAAGGAAGGCAGGGAGCTGAGCTGCCCCCTTAGTTCTCATTTCTTTTTGAGGATGGGAAAAGGGAGGGAGGAAACAGAGCGACTTGAACCTCTATATTTCATAGCCAGGGAAAGATGACTGTAATATGAATTTATGTATTTAGAGCCACATTTTCTCTCTCTCACACACACACACCCCTACTTTCCCCAATACTCCCTGCACTGCAACATATAGAACTCAGCTAACCCCAGTAGTTGTTTTCAATGTTAAAGATAATGGGCTAATTTTAGCCACAATGCACAGGGACACAACTCTACTGACTTTGCTGCTGTGTTACACTAATAAGGAATTTGACCCAACAATTGTAACACTGACATTTTGTATACACGGTTTGAGCAGTACTGCAATATAAATGTATAAAATTCTACTGTACATGCGCTTATCGTTTACATTTAAAAATAAAGGTTTAAAACGTTCCTTTCCCCCCCGATACTCGTTTACTAAAAGTCATTTTTAAAACTGTTACTTTTATGCAATCATCACTTGAGCAGTAGATAAAAGAGGCCGGCATAGCATGAAAGAACTGACCTCTCAAAATAGCTTGCTAATGTGAGCAGAAAGCCAGTAAAACACATACTGCATACAGAAGGCCAGATGCTCTTAAGAGGCACAGCACAGAAAGCACAGCACAGGAGGATGGTATCAGAGGGGTAGCTGTGTTAGTCTGAATCTGTAAAAAGCAACAGAGGGTCCTGTGGCACCTTTGAGACTAACAGAAGTATTGGGAGCATAAGCTTTCGTGGATAAGAACCTCAGAAGTGAGGTTCTAACCCACGAAAGCTTATGCTCCCAATACTTCTGTTAGTCTCAAAGGTGCCACAGGACCCTCTGTTGCTTTTCACAGGAGGATGGTGGGCCCACAAGGGTTGCTTTATGCCTCCTTTGTATCACTTGGATTCTGGGCTCCTGCAGGAGCTGAAACAGCTGTTGGCATAAGCATCTCTGGGGGCTGCTACAACTGACTCCTACCCAAGGCTGCTCATGAGCTGCCAGGGCCAGCTCCAGGCACCAGCCTTCCAAGCAGGTGCTTGGGGCGGCAATCTGCAAGGGGCGGCAGTCTGTGTGTTTTTGCCCCCAAGCAGCGCGCCGAATTGCCACCGCGGACAGCGGGGGCAGTCCGTGCGCCGTTAGGGCGGCACGTGTGTTTCCGCGGTGGCGGCAATTCGGCTGCAGCTTAAGACAGAAGCTGTGAGCTGCACAGTCTCTGCAGAGCTGAGAAATACAGGCTACTTATGGTAACTCCCAGCCCTGCCCCTTTCACTGGGGTTTGCAAAGGAAGTGTAGATCCATTCCGCCCCCCCCATCTCTTGCTCCTTAATTACGATCCCTAATACACTATTGGACCTAGGGATACATTTGGCATCTTTAACTGCACTCAATTTATATTATTCTAATAACATTCATTAAAAAAAAAAAAGAGAGACTGTACTTTCCGAGCCACTAGGTGTGAGGCTTCCTGGATGTACCCCGGATTGTGTGGCACCTCGCTACCACCTGCCCTGAGCACAAGGAAATCTTGTGTGTGCCTGCCGGTGGTCAGCTCCCTAATTCCAGCAGTCACAGGTAGCACCTGCACTCCCCCCAAGGCCTGTGCAAGCCCAGCTGTGTCTCTACAGGTTAGCAATAGGCACACTCCAACACCGCCTCTCCCCCCCAGCATCTCTGGAATGTCAGCCCCCATTCCATTGGACACTCACAGTATTTAGATTCACTGCTGTGCCTCCCTAGAAATATGAGTCCCATCCTTTGTCTTCATTCATAAACAAGACACCCCCTACCGTTTTGTTCCTTCATGTAGATTTTCTTTCTTATAGATTTTGCAAACTTTCAACTGGCACCTAGGCTCAGTATGGAAATAGGCCTCCCTGGTGAGGCAGACAATACACAGATGACCAGACTAGGAAATAAGTCTCTGTTACCACCTGTTTGAAAGGAATCTGTCCAAGGCATATCATCTCCTGGTGACCTGCCTTAACTCCAAGACCTTTAGAACCTAATTTTCAGTATTGATACATAACTTCTTAAATATTATCCATACATACATTCCACAATGATTAGGATGACCAGTGGGCTACTAGCTCTCAGTAGAGACCTTACCTGCTGCACTTTGGTGCACTATTATGCCTATATCTGACTGAGGGGCTCCGTCACCCTATGCATCTTTGCTCTCTGCCAGTTGGCATCAAGAAGTCCCGGGGTCACACTGGGTCATCCTCAAGTTGCCACCACTATTACTGAACAGTTATCCCATATCAAGCACATATCACATATCAAATCTAAAGATTTGAACTTCTGACTCTAACATCCCCAGACAGAGCCAGTGCTGTTTCATTGATTGTAATTTAATGGCTATTCAATAATAAATTGAGGTAAAATCATACAACAACTTTTTAACAAAGCAAATTTTATAATCTCTTTAATTAGAAGGCTGCAGCACACAAAACTATGTTGCTTTGAATTTCAGCACACCGAGGCTCCAATCCTGTAGTCTATTCCAAAGCAATGCTCCTACTGATGGCATTAAATAAGGACTGCGTATGGACCATAGGTTTGGCCCTATTAAACTTACTGTTGATGATATATTACAAAAATTTAGGTTAATGTAACATTCAGATAACAAGTTTATATATTCAAAAGAAGTGAGAATATTACAAGACAGGCTGCACACAAGAATATTAACTTGGCTATATTGCACACCCTGTATGCACATCCTGTATGTTTGATTGCAGATATTCAGTAACTAATGTAATATTACAGTCAGCTACAATTTTAAAAGAGAAGGCATGGAAGGAAGTTGTCACTGCTTGCATCTGAAGAAGTGAGGTTCTTACCCACGAAAGCTTATGCTCCCAGTACTTCTGTTAGTCTCAAAGGTGCCACAGGACCCTCGGTTGCTTTTTACAGATTCAGACTAACACGGCTACCTTTCTGATACATTGAAATAAAAGTTATCTTTTTCTTTAAAAAACTAATTCTTAATTTTTCTGAGTAAAGAAGGGCAAAATGCACCAATGTGAACAAAATAAGATTTATAAGCCAGGATAAATACCTAAAGAAAACTGGATGGAACAAGGGGTAAATCCACACCAGTTATTAAAAACTATTTTGTTTGGTACTGACCCCAATACTAGGAAACATTCTCCTCAGTGATATGAATGAGCCTCTCTGTACATACTATCTCCAGCAGGGCTTGCATTATTAATATTGTTTAACTTACAGAGTGTGATATATGACTGAAGAACAATTTTGAGTCAGGTTTCTTCCGATGTCAGTGATCTTGAACAAGAACACATGAACTCCTAAATCTCATTACAGTAGGCATCAGATAAATTAAGCTGAAAATCCCTCTCTCAGGGTGCAATGAACTGAATTATTTTCCAGGTCCTGACAGTAACAATTAATTTTTAAGTTTTAGACATAAATCTTTTCAGGGACTGGTAATAAAAGTGGCCTTAAACTCTTTGGGTGCTGTGATGATCTGTTATATGTCTAGATTTGATGGAACAGTAGCACTTATGATGTAGGTACTGAGATATAGAATATGCTTCCTCAGTGATCTTTTGAATACTTCTTAAGGATCTGAATTTTCTTGTTTCAAAAAATGGAGACATTTTAATAACATGACTGTCATTGGTTTTCTACATAAATTGGGCACACAGATTTACAGAGCGACGAACTTATTGATTGAGTTGAAATTTAATGATATTTCAATACTTCCTCACATTGACAGCAATCCCCACATCGGGATGGAATTTGAAAGCAATTGTTCCTGATCTAGTTATATTAGCAAGAATCTATTTTGTAAATTTCAGCAATTAAAAAAAAAGTGTTGCTACATAGTTAACCAGTGTATTTGTGTTGGCCTATGAAACTAGTAGTGTCCCAGCAATGATGCCTACAATTTGGGAAGGCTACTTGTCTTCTCTCCTTAGAACAGTGATACTCAGACCTCAGTGGTTTAAGAGCCAAATTAGCGATCAACATTACCCAAAAGAGCCACTGTAGTGTGAATTCATTGTTTCATGTACTGTGGCACTATATATTCATATTTAAACCATATGATGGGGAAATATTTAGTTTTTATTATATATTTAAATATAATTCTCACAGCGAAATGACTGACCAAGTATTATTATTTTATCAACCACAATTGGTTAATAACATAGTAAAAACATCCTGATTGGTTAATAATTAAATCACACTGTGTTTTAATACAGTATCATGTACTGCAGGAGACACATTGAAGAGCCACTTGCGGTTCATAAGCCTCAGTCTGAGTATCACTGCATTAGAATCTAACTCGATGGTTCTTTTTTTTTATATGCAGCCATTCATTTCCTTCCCTAGTCCAAAATCATCCACATGCTTTTTTAATATTTAATGTCCTTCATTCAACTTTATGCATAAAGTAGACTACTTAACAAGATCATTGCATATTTGCTTTAGTATAGAGACATAGTGGCCTTTAAATAAAACTGCTGGTTTTATTTTATTGGGAATGTTTTGTCATCATTTTAAAGCAAAATACCCCCATTGAAATTAATGGAGAAGACTGCCTAACAATTTATGGTACAGTGTGGTCCAATATTATGTTTTATTATTTGTACTGCAGTAGTGACCAGGGGCTCTAGTCAGGACTGGGGCACAGTATAAACACAATTATTAAGACCCTGAGTTTATCCAGCAAATATAAAAAGAATGAAACATATTTTTAGTTTTGATCGACAAGGTATATAAATCATATCATCAGCATGTAATGAGACAACATGAGTTTCATTATCTATCACGATTCCTTGAATTTTAGGATAATGGCATAATATGCGAGCCAAGAGTTTAAGTGCCAAGATGAATAACAATGATGAAAAGAGGCAGACTTTTCTGTTGCCACATTTTAAATTAAAACTGTCAGAGTTCCCATTGATCAAAATTGCGGATTTTTGTCTCGCATGCCTGGCAGTAATACAGTGATAAAAATTGCCTATCAAGTCTATTTTTAACAAGACTCTAAACTTGATTATATTTTTTGAAAAGTTAGTAGATGACAGAAACAGAGGATATAATATTTTTGGACTTCAGTAAAGCTATCGATACAGTGCTTCATGAAAGTTTAATTGAAATGTTAATTTAAACTGGCTTGTGTATAAAGAGCACTTTTGCATGAATTATAAACTAATTGGAGGACTGTAAACATAGCTTAATAATAAATGTCAATCTATCAAGTTGGGGGAGGTGCACAATGGAGTGCTGTATTAAATACAGTCTTATTCAACATCCTGACTAATGACCTGGAACACAGGGGTATGTAGCATGCTGATTAAAAACCAGATGAACAAAACTGGGCGGCATTGTAAACACTGCTGAGGAAGATTTGGGTCATTGAGAAGTGTCCTCTGGAATTGCTACTGTAAGTCGAAGTCCAACTGCAGTGTCTCCTGCTCCGGCTATTGTCTCTAAGAACTGTGATCTCTTGGCAATTGAGCTTTCTCCCTAATATGTTGCAATACGTTCAGAATGATCTGTGAGGAGGGTAAGTGAGTTTAACGAGTAATTCCATTTTGGGAGACTACAGCAGCCAGTGTATTCCGGGGTGTGTGGTTCATTTCTGAAGCTACAATGTTCTCTAGAAAAAGGAGCAAATTCTTCCATACAGAGTGTGTACAGAAAGGTGGTTTTCAAATAAGCCAGTTCAATTTTTAAATAATTCATCATCTCCTCAGACCCAAGATAAATACTGCTTCCAGATAAGTTTTAGGTTTGTGTATCTCACAACAATTTTGATTTCTTTTTTAATTAAGATTCCTGGAGTGATCCTTGACATACCCTATCTCCACAGGGTGGGGATATTGAAATATTTAGTTTTTAATCCTCACTGAGTGCACTAATATTCATTTTCCCAGATGAATACTAGGGCTTTTGCTACACACAGCACACCTTTTAAGTATAGTCAAAGCACACATGCATGCGCACACACGCGCACACACTTTCAAAATGGGAGCCTAAAGTTAGGTTCCATGGCTAACATTTTCAGAAGTGACTAGGGATTAAAGGTGCATCAGTGTTTTGGTGCCCAGCTTTGGTGATACTTTAAAAAGGCCTGATTTTTCAAAAGTGATGAGCAGCCCACCCTCTGAAGTCAGTCACCTTTATTATGTAACAAGTTGGGCACCTAAAATCATCAGTCACTTTGGAAAATGAAGACCCTGATCCTGGAATTAACGCCACATTGTTGATGGGGCTCCAAAGGGGTTCAAGAATCAGAGAGTTTGTTGATGGATTGGAGCCTAATCCTCATTTAGATGCCAACATACTGTAAATAGACTGATTTTCTCACTTCGGAAAATCATGCCACTTATTCAGACACCTAATAAAAATTTAGGAGCTTAACTTTAGGCACTTATTTCTGAAACTCTCGGCCATTACATGTACACATGAAGGGTTAAGGACAATCTAAGATATGGAAAGTTAAGGCTGCCACTTCACATTAAATTTTCTCCCTCACATTGGTTTTGGAGAATGGAAAGACCAAAAGGCCTGGTATCGATCAATCTTAAAACCAACAAAAAACAGGAAACAGAAACTTAAGTCGGGTTAGGTTATCAACAACATTTAAAAGAAGAGTTTTGTATTCAATATAATTTATTCTGGACTAAGTACAAAGCTATATTTGTGTATTCTTTGTGCTCTAGTGTATACGCTGCACTGATTCTGAACAATCAGCTCGAGGAAACACTACTACAAAAATAAATGCATTTTTTTTTAATTCTAAACGGGGAAAAAACAAACAAGGAATTTAAGTATACACCCAAAAGTTTTTCCCAAGAACATTTGTTATTAGATCAGTAACTATGCTTCGCTGACCACATCAAAGCACCTTCATTTATCTATGATCAATCTGTAATAATCTTGTAAGAAAATATCACTTTTTTCCCTTTAACTTAAAAGAGCAAACAGGAAAACATTATCCAGACTTCAAGCTAGTGCCCTATATCAAGTTACAAATCTTTCTAATCTTGACTAGTCCCCTAAGAGTGGATTTTAAAAACAATGAAGTTCACTTTCTGATTCAAAACCACTTGTAATTACAAGTGTTTGTACTTTCCCTTCTGGAATGATCTAGTGCTTCAACCAAAGCCTGTTGAAGTCAATGGCCGGTTTTGCATTGACTTCTGTGAGATTTTGGAGCAGGCTCCTAGTAAAACTGAGATTTCTGGCACACAAAAGGTCTTAAATAACCTCCAGATTTATAAATAAGATGGAAATGAGGAAGGAGAGCAGGACTGATTCTCACACAATGCTTTGTACCATCAACCATACCATGAACTCCCCCTGAAGTTAACTTGAGTTTTGCAGAAAAATCAATGGCAGTACTGACAAACCAGCCGAGAAAAATCATTTGTTTATGCAATGAAGTTAAACAAAGAGAAGAATTCATCTGGGTCTAAAATAAGCTGAACATACGAACTCTGTCCGATACCTGGCCTCGTCCAAATCACTCACTTCTGATTTTATTTTTTGTACAGTGTGAAACCATGGGACTGATCTTGTGTCCATTAAATGTAATGCCATTGATTTCAAATGGGAGCAAGCCCTATATTTGTTGTTATATTTATAACTCAGGTTGTCAAAAACAAATTAACATTTAAATAAATATACACTCTATCCTGATATAACGCGACCCCATATAACACAAATTCGGATATAACGCAGTAAAGCAGCGCTCCAGTGGGGGCGGGGCTGCGCACTCCGGTGGATCAAAGCAAGTTGGATATAACGCGGTTTCACCTATAACGCGGTAAGATTTTTTGGCTCCCGAGGACAGTGTTATATTGGGGTAGAGGTGTATTTGCCTTGTCAGCTAACAGATAATCTAAAAATGCATAGGAAAGAAATCTAAGCAGAGATTGAACTGGCAATACCAATGTATAACAAGGATAATACTGGGTTTCTATGTCAAGTGCCAATCTATTTAGTTTAACAGAGAAAGTTGATAGGTGACTTTATCACAGTCTAAAAGTACATACATTGGGGAGAAGATACCTGACAGTAGTGGGCTCTTTCATCTAGCAGACAAAGGCATAACTATCACAAGATCCAGTGGCTAGAAGCTGAAGCTGGATGAATTTAGACTAGAAGGCACAAAATGTTAACAGTGAGAGTCATTAGCCATTGGAACAAGTTATCAATGGGTGCAGGGGATTCTCCATCATTTCAATCTTTAAATCAAGACTGCATATCTTTCTAAATGAGATGCTCTAGCTGAACCAGAAGCAATAGACTTAGGGTGACTAGATGTCCCGATTTTATAGGGACAGTCCCGTTTTTTGGGGCTTTTTCTTATATAGGCTTCTATTACCCCCCACCCCCTGTCCTGATTTTTCACACTTGCTGTCTGGTCACCCTAAATAGACTTGATGCAGGAACCACTTCATGAAGTTCTATGGTCTGTGTTATGCAGAACTTCAGACTAGATTTTCATAATGGTCCCTTCTCGCTTAAAAATCCATGTATTTATTTTAGTTTTAGTAATGCTGTTATTCTAAAATTGTAAGTCCTACTTTTATAGAGTCATAGAGTTTAAGGCCAGAAGGGACCACCAGGTAATCTAGTTTGATTTCCTGTTTGTCACAGACTACCACCACCTGCACACTAAACACAACAACCAAAATTAGACCAAACTATTGCAGCCCACAGGAGACTAGATTATTATGTGCCACATGCAGAAAATAGGAGGGACCAAGGTGCACCAGTGCTCAATGCCCTCTCAATGACAGGGAAATGATTAAGTGAGATATACCCAGATAATCCTGGCTAGTGATCCACACCCACATGCTGCACAGGAAGGGGAAAATCCCCCAAGGTCACTGCCAATCTAACCTGGAAGAAATTTCATAGTTTCAATAGAATTTCCTGTCCAATCCCACATATAGTATCAATTAGACCCTGAGCATTTTTAAAGTTCACTACCCAGCAACACATTCCCTAGACCACAGTAATTGTAATTATTTAAACCACTATTAATAGTAGGCTAAAAGTACAAGTCACAGGCCGCAAGCTTATCTCCTCCGGTATAGCCCACCGGGGTGTAATTTAATACTATAAGATTGCTCTGCCTTTAAAGCATCCTTTTGTAATTTTAACTTTGCTTTTATTACATTATTAAAAAAAAAACTTGTACAAAATATAAAAATCTTTCCATTTATCACCACAAAAATTTAGGTGTGTGAGAGAATATAGGGCAATTAAAATAACATTCCCTGGGATCCATACCAGACACGGTCCTCTTCAGCTACCATAACATACATAACATTTCCTTATTTACTTTCTCAATACCAGTCATGATTTTAAAGACGTCTATCATATCCTCCCTTAGTCCTCTCTTTTCCAAGCTTCAAAGTCCCAGTCTTTTTAATCTCTTCTCATATGGAAGCTGTTCCATACCTCTAATCTTTTGTTGCCCTTTTCTGTACCTTTTCCAATTCAAAATATTTCTTTTTTTAAATGGAGCGACCAGATCTGATACAGTATTCAAGATGTGGGCATACCATGGATTTATACACTGGCATTATATTTTCTATCTTATTATTTATCCCTTTCCTAATGGTTCCTAACATTGTTAGCTTTTTTGACTGCTGCCACACATTGAGTGAGTGTTTTCAGAGAACTATCCACAATGACTCCAAGATCTATTTCTTGAGTGATAACAGCTAATTTAGATTCCATCATTTTGTATGTATAGCTGGGATTATGTTTGCCAATGGGATTTACTTTGCATTAATCAACACTGAATTTCCTCTGCAATTTTTTTGCCTAGTCACCCATTTTTGTGTGGTCCCTTTGTAACTCTTCCCAGTCTGCTTTGGACTTAACTATCCTGAATAATTTTGTATCATTTGCAAATTTTGCAACCTCCCTGTTCACTTCTTTTTCCAGATCATTTATGAATATGTTGAACAGTACTGGTCCCAGTACAGATCCCTGGAGGACACCATTTACCTCTCTCTATTCTGAAAACTGACCATTTATTCCTACCCTTTGTTTCCTGCCTTTTAACCAGTTACTGATCCATGAGAGGACCCTCAGTCAGCAGCCATCACTCTCTGGCTGTCCAGCTCTGAAGGCAGCAATGCAGACGTAAGGGTGGCACGTATGGTAAGAACGGCCATACTGGATCAGACCAAAGGCCCATCCAGCCCAGTATCCTGTCTACCGACAGTGGCCAATGCCAGGTGCTCCAGAGGGAGTGAACCTAACAGGTAATGATCAAGTGATCTCTCTCCTGCCATCCATCTCCACCCTCTGACAAACAGAGGCTAGGGACACAATTCCTTACCTGTCCTGGCTAATAGCCATTAATGGACTTAACCTCCATGAATTTATCTAGTTCTCTTTTAAACCCTGTTATAGTCCTAGCCTTCACAACCTCCTCAGGCAAGGAGTTCCACAAGTTGACTGTGCACTGTGTGAAGAACTTCATTTTATTTGTTTTAAACCTGCTGCCCATTAATTTCATTTTGTGGCCCCTAGTTCTTATATTATGGGAACAAGTAAATAACTTTTCCTTATTCACTTTCTCCACATCACTCATGATTTTATAGTAAGGTATTGCCACCCTTACTTCTGTGCTACTGCTGGTGGGGCGCTGCCTTCAGAGCTGGGCACTTGACCAACAGCCATCGCTCTCCATCGGCCCAGCTCTGAAGGCAGCGTCGAAATAAGGGTGGCAATACTGTGACCCCCCCTGCAACTCCCTTTTGGGTCAGGATCCCCAATTTGAGAAACACTGGTCTCCCCCGTGAAATCTGTATAGTATAGGGTAAAAGCACACAAAAGGCCAGATTTCATGGGAGGAGACCAGATTTCACAGTCCATGAGGCTTTTTTTCATGGCTGCGAATTTGGTAGGGTCCTACTCATTTTGCATAAATTACACATCTTCTTAGGTGATCTGGCAGTGCTGCCTTAAAATCTTTTCAATCTAAGTGTTCTCACTCAATCAGAAGAGAAGAAGAGAGAATTTAATCATTCCTACAGACAGTAGGCGCAGTATTGAGAGTTACCCTATTAATGTCACTCTTCTTATAGAAGGCAGATTTTTTTTAATCCAGTGGAACTGTGGTTTTCCTATAATTTATCTTTATACACTGTTTAAATTCATTTTGCAATTAGCTCACTAATGACTTTATGAATTAAGTTTATGTTTGCAATGTGCTATTACAGAATATAATGGGCTGTTTTCCCTAAAACATGCTGTCTGTTTTCTTGGATCTTCTGGACTGAAAGAACACAGTTCTTATATGTATATGTTATCAGGGGGAGCCTATTCAAAATCTAGAAATGTCCATTTTGATTGTCTGATTAGCTAACAAATGAGATTTCTGCTGCTTTTGGATAAAGATTTACTGATATTCCTCCCCAACAAAGAGCTCAGTTCATTTCTACACTCTCCAACTCTCCTCACCAGAGGTCTCCAAATGACTTATCCTGTAATTGTTTCTAAAACTTGCATTACTGCACAAGTGTCGGGCCATGTTCAAAGGAATGGAAAAGTCTGAATTTAACTACAGTCTGGTCTAGTGTAAGTGCTATATACGACGTCCAGCTGTATATTTGCTTCTAATTGTGAGTTTAATTAGTCACTGTCACTATGACAACAGATCTTCATAAGACAGAAAACACTTGACTTTGGAGCATGGTATGAACTGTTGTATGCATGGCCTGGGAGTTTATTAGTACTTCCTATAAGTGGAGTATATATCATACTACAATTAAAAGACTTAGCAGGTTTTATTTGACTGAACCCAGGATTTTAAGACACAAAACTCCCAGGGGCCTTATCATAGGCGCCAACTTTCCCCGGTGCCGGTGGGAGCTCATGCCCCCCCCCCGACCCCGCCCTGACTCCACCCTTTCCCCTTCCCCAAAGTCCCTGCCCCAACTCTGCCCCCTCCCTGCCCCTATTGGACCCCTTCCCTAAATCTCCGCCCCAGCCCCGCCTCTTCCCTGAGCGCGCCTCGTTCCCCCTCCTCTCCCCTCCCTCCCTCGCAGTGCTTGCCATGCGAATCAGCCGTTTCACGGCACAAGCGCTGGGAGCCGGGGGGGAAAAGCAGGCATGCGGAGCACCCAGGGGAGGAGGCGGAGGTGGAGGAAAGCTGGGGCAGAGCGGGGAGCTGCCGGTGGGTGCTAAGCACCCACAGAGTCAGCGCCTATGGGCCTTATTATCTCATTAGTCGACATACATTCCCCTTGAAGTCAGTGGGAACTGTGTGTGAGCAACTGACAGGATAACAGAGCCCCCGAGTTCTAACTCCTGACCTGCCATTGATTCACTGAGGGGACTTGGGAAAGTCACTTAGCCTCACTCCATTTTAGTTTCTCCATCTATAAGAGGGGGGATAAATACTTACCTATTCCACAGAAATGTTACAAGTAACATTTGAAGATGTAAACTCCTTACGATTCACTGTATTAGCAAATTCCATATGAAGATCTCAAAGTTTGAGGCAAATTTTCCAAAAATGATTAGTCATTTTAGGTGCCTCTATTTCTGGATGCCCAGCAATTGAGATACATTAAAACAGCTTAGTTTTAAAAAGGCAATGAGCACCCAGCCTCTGAAAATCAAACCCATGTAAATAATTAAGGCTGGAATTTCAAAGGATCCTAAGGAATTAGGAACCCAACTGCCACTGAGTTTCAATGGGAATTAGGCATCTAACTCCTTTAGGTTCCTTTTAAAATTCCAGATCAAGCTTCAAACACTCTGTGAGACAGCAAGTGTTAGCCCCATTTTACAGATCATGACACTGAAGAACAGAAAGGTTAAGTAACTTGTACAAGATCACATAGTAAGCCTGTGCTACAGACGTGCTGGCTCCCCATCATGTGTTTAAACTACAAAGCCTGAGTTCCTCTGAAGGGGTCTGAAGCCTCTTAGTAACTTAACAAAATGTTAGCTTAAAAAAAATAAATAATAAAAAAAAAATCACAGAATTGGCAACTAACAGAGCTTCGGACGGTCTGGAAGGATATTACGATTCTCCCTTGTTTTCTTCCATTGGCGCACTGGTGCATAAGAAATCTTCTCCTAGGATCATCTTCAAGAGTCACCTTGGTATAGAGATGAAGAGTTTGAGAAAGAGATCAGAGCTCTACAAGTCAGACAGACTGAGGCAGAGAGTTTTTCCAAATCCCTGTGTTATGGCTATGGATGCGGATTCCTAGCCTAGCATCCAAGAAGTCTTGAACTCTTCCTAATGATTAACACTATGGAGAATTCAAGATCCTTCTGTTTTGAAAAAAAAAAAAAGATTTGTCCCTTTGCCAGGCATTTTGCATTTACCACACAGGTACGACTAACTGGCTGCAAATGAGATTTGGTGTTTTCATGGTGATAGTTTCAGGTCCAATGGGAACAAATGCATTATATATGTTTCAGCTGGTTTCACTGACTGGGGTTTAGAGGAGCACCTGCCTATGAAATCAGTGTTCCTCATGCTTAGTAAAATCAAATGGGAGGATACTGGGTCAATTACTGGTCAATGATCTATCAAGTTGGGGGAGGTGCACATGTAATTCCTCCCTTCAGAAGGGCAGGGTACCAGCCTTTGGTCCATTATCAAAACATCTCTTGGCATCAATAATTCATACCATTTAAACTGTCTTTAATTTCCTCTTTTGGGATACGCCGATGACACTATTCAGTCTGGCTGATTAATATCCTTGATGGGCAAGAGGCCTAGAATGGATAACTGTACTTCACTTCCCATGAAAGCCACATGTAAGCTTCAGCAAGTGCAGAATATGGCTGAAGATTGATAATGAAACAAAGACACAACTTATATCAGAAAATGATGACTTTTCCATGTGAGCATCTGCTACTTTAAAAAGGAACAGTATGAGTTTCTGCCCTGAAATGTTTTCTACCTTAAAATGGTCCTTCTTTGAGAAGTCCTCCAAGTTACTTCTCCCATTACTGACATATAAAGTAATAACTAAAAAACCATCAAGCTTGAAACAACAATATCTTGTCCTCACTAGCTACTAAGAAACACCATTCTTGAAAATGTGCTGGGGAAAAACTAATGCTTGTGGAAATACAAGTTTGTTTTGCTGTGTGTATGTGTGCATTTGTAAGGTGTTGGTAATGTAGCTTATTTTAACTCCATCCAAATTGCTGCAGAAAAATACCCCAAAAAAACAAAAATACAAATGTTTGTCAAATGTAAAGGACAACATTGCTAGGAAAAAAATATTTACTTGCAGACATCTAAAATTATTACAGACAATGGAAAGCATTTAAGAAAACTCAATTTAAAGTTACTCAAGTGTTCCTTTAATATCCATAAATGAAAGAAAACAGAGTCAATTCAATAAATCCATAAAGGTTGTCACTGTTCTTTTTGCTCAGCAGTTTAAATTAAGTTAGCGTCACCTCAGATTGCAACCTTATTGCTTCATCACCTTGGCTTTGTGCCTGTAGAGAGAGTGCACACATCCATAAAAATATTAAGTATTTGAATTACCCTAAAACACATAGTTATGCCAGAGGTTGAGATGGACACAGCCTAAGTGAAATTAGACTACATCCCAAAGGATAGATTGCAGCTTTCTGTGTTACACAGCATATGCTCTGAGAGGTCGGTGTTCAGTTTGGAGCAACATTGTGATTGTACTATGCATCATTTTTTTCATGATGTCTCTGAGTTCTGTGAAGAAAGTACCTACCACTGCATTTGTACTGATTCATTCTCCATACCTGGTACAAAGTTGTCTACTGGGATGCTTTTTGGAATACAGTCCCTGTATTGCATGCCAAACATCTTGAACATTTACAGCTTGAGTAAATTCCCCCCCCCATCCCGTTTACAATCATCACGCTCAGTGTACAGTGTGCCACCTGCTTCACCATAGCTAGCCGTCAATTCACCTGCCTTTGACAAGACAGCTACACCATCACCTTGCCACCAGAGAGAAGAAAATGGTCTTATGGCTAAACCCTGGATTCTGTTCCTGACTTTTCCCACAGATTTCCTGAGTAACTTTAGCCCCTTGATCCTTCTGTGCCTTAATTTCCTCATCCACATATTTTTCTAACACACTAATGTATTTCAAGACTAAATTAGTGATGTTTGCAAAAAGTGTAATGTGCTCTTTGGATAGAAGGCAGAAATCCATAAAGGTATTACGTTTCATATGCTCTTTAAAGCCCTAACCAGCTCCCATTTCACCCTCCTCCAGACTTCCCTCACTCCAGACATTGAAAAATTTACAGCCATATTACCCTTTACTACTGACAGTGTTTGGAAGCCTACAATGACAGACATCTTAAAAATTCTATTCCTTTGTGGTTAGGAATATACTCTACTGTGTAAAGCACTGTGGGCAAGGTTTAAGATATCTTCAGACACAGATGAAATGTCAAAATGAGTGGGGATTGAGATGATGAAAAGGTCCGAGATTAGCTTTCTGTGGGCACTACATAGAATAAGATAAGGTTCACAGTCATCTGGGTTTCTGGGGACTAATGTGTTGAGTAGTTTTCATCCTTGATACATATGTACCTACCTTTCATGAAGGGTAAAGAGGGCAATAATAATTAGATTAATGTTGTTTGGGGGCATTTTAATGTTACCTTTTCATCATATTTACTGAAATTTTGAACATTCTGCCTTTCAGCTATTTATGGTTCTTGAAATCATATTGTTCTAGTAAGAGTTTTCCCCTTTGAACTTACAACTGTAACTGCATTCCCCCCCACCCCAAGGAACACTTATCCAACATTCATATTTACAAATGTTACATAGTTGGCTATAAGTAGCACATAAACTTTTGTTTTAATTAATATATTGGATAATGAATGTACCATAGTGTACAACTATAGTTATTATGGTAAAGAAATGTTTTACTAGCAAAAAGTATATTATTTTAAAAATCCAGAAATTAAATCTGGTCTGATTGAAGTCAATGGGAGTTTTGCCATGGACTTTCATGGGGCCAGGATTTCACTACAGAACTTTATACTATACATATCAAGCTGCTAAGCTATCAAACTTTGTACCTTATGATTACTCTCCTGTATGATTCTGAAAGCTGGTGTGAGCAGCTTCATTGCTGTATAGGAGTTTAGTAGGTGCGTTCTCTTCAGTTTGTTTAAATTCTTCATAGAAGTGGATTTAGAGGACAGACATGCAGAACAATTTATGCAACATTCAGCTTCACTTGTTTACACTGGCATCTTTTGAACTTTTAAAACTTAAAATAGCACTTTTTGCTGCTTTATGACAAATGTGAATCAAGTGGTACTTTTATTAGCACTGATATGGTAAGTCGCATCAGTTTCTTATAAATGTCACATTTAAAAAAACCCAAAACATTTGCACAAATGTTCTATTTATTCTGATTATTTTTTTGTCATCCAAAATTGCTAAGAAAACATTGGGCCAGCACAGATGACCACATTTTAACATTAGTTTCATTAGGCAAAACTAGAATAACCCCTAGCAAGTCAGTCAGATTTAGCTATTTACTCCTGTCGACATTAGTGGGTTTCTATGACTAACTCTTTACAAATTGAAGATGTTCTAGAGTCATTACCGAAGTTCTAAAAATTGATACTCAAGAAATCAGTTCATTGGGAAGTTGCAGTTTTAAAAAATGTATTTCTTTAAGATTTTGCCTATCATCTGACCAACTTTAGGGCTATGTAGTATGAATAAGAGTACAATATTTATATAGGCCTTTTGGGACTTGGACCATATCGGCCTCTGTGTCGC
Organism: Trachemys scripta elegans; assembly: GCF_013100865.1. Taxonomy (NCBI): domain Eukaryota; kingdom Metazoa; phylum Chordata; order Testudines; family Emydidae; genus Trachemys; species Trachemys scripta. Next base: position 228,653,459 of record NC_048298.1, on the reverse strand, counting down.
ATAGCACTGAGCTCTAACTAAATAAATAAAATATGGTAGAGGTATACAATATAATGTATACTATGGGGAAGTTATATTATAAGGAATTTTTTTTATCCTATCCCATATGCATTTAAACTGAATTAAAAGTTTATGTTGTATATTATTCTGTGGAACTAATTGCTGCAGGATATTATTGGAATAAATTGCTTAACTAAGATTAGATCACAAAGGAATTAGATATTTATATGAGAAGACATTGCCTACAGATGTTAAACAACAACTATGTGTAAGGCAGGTAAATGGGAATTACAGGAAGTACAATGTCCTCATATTACAGAGCATAGAAGGATCATCAGTAGGATCAGAAAAAGTTTTGACACAATTAAGCTTTTTCCCCTATGGTAAAAGGCTAACAACACAGCACAATTTTCCTCAGTCAGAACTCTTTTTGTAAGGATGTGGCACTATCTTCAGAGGCATTTTTTAAAGTTGAATTTGGAGAGCAATAAAGATGTTCCAGAAGCTGTCAGACAGGACTGCCCAAGGAGCAGTTGTTATGACTAAAAGACGGCTTGCTGCAAGAAACAGTAACAGCCAGTGATAAAACACAAAGTTCAAACAACTGGGCCCAAGACTGCCAGATAGAGAAGGGAAAGTTTCCAAGTTAGGAGCAATGGAGCAGGGAGACAGTTTAGTTATCTCAGAACTGAGTAAGGATATAAAAATCCTTAAAGATAAACTAAACGCTACTGAAAATAAACTTACGGACTTTGAATTCTAAACATTCTTTCAAGATTGAGAATACTTTGAAAATCTCTGGCAAGAACTGGAACACAAACGTTGAGGGTCCCTGAGTCCCTTTGTGCTTAGAAACAAATACTGCAGTCCCTGTTTTGCCAGAACTCCCATTGACTTCAACAGCATTTTTATCTGAGGAAGTTCTGACTGGTCCCCCTATAAGAACTGAAATGATCAAAATGATTATCGCAGTTTTGAAATCTTCCTTTTTGATTTATGAATGCTGTAAGGGCTTGAAGCTTAATCATCCTCCCCTCCAAAATACCCACAACAACCAACCATAACCACCACCCCTGAACATACACACAGTTATATATATAAACCCTACCTACGTTGGTGGTTTTCTTTCTAATACAGATATTAGGTGGCATTAAATATGGTGTAAGGCGGATAGGGCAGGGAACTATGTTTTGATATTTCTTATTAGGTTTCAGGATGCTTGAGGTGAACAAATGTACATCTTCCCTACTCCAACTGCCAAGCCACTTCACTGATATATTATTATAATGGCTTATGATTACATTTTATGGGTATTAGAGCTTTAAAGATTAAATCCACCCTTCAGTAACTGCAGTATTATTCAAATTGCTTGTACTGTATGCATTGTTCATTCCATGTTAATAGCTGTTATGGACCATTAGCTGAGCCACTGGTCCCAGTGCTGAGGAGAACAGTGAGAAGTCATCCCTACTGTATCCCCAGGAGTGATAGCTAGCCCAGCTCTAGCACAGACTTTGCGTTAAAATTGCAGTGTGAAAAGCACACCTGAGGATCAGACAGAAATAAATGCTCCCACTTACAATGATTATTTATCACAGAAGCAACATAGAAAGTAAGAACAGGAAAATGAGTGGAGGAAGAGATATCCAAGACAAAAAAAATCACAATTATTGACAGAGACAGTAAATAAAATCTGAAATATCACAAGGGGCTGAATGTCAACAGTGCACTACCATTAATATAAATTTAGAAAGTTTTATATAAAAGATATACATTACCATAAGTGGACATGGTGCTATAGACTAGCTACATAAGAAGAGCCATACTGGGTCAGACCAATGGTCCATCTAGCCCAGTATCCTGTCTTCCAACAGTTGCCAATGCCAGGTGCTTCAGAGGGAATGAACAGAAGAAGTAATCAATCATCTCCTGTTGCCCATTCTCAGCATCAGGCAAATAGAGGCTAGGGACACTTCAGAGCATGGTTTTGCATCCCTGCCCATTCTGGCTAATAGCCATTGATGGACCTAACCTTAATGAACCTCTCTAATTTTTTTTTTAGCCCTGTTATAGTTTGGCCTTTATAACATTCTCTGGCAAAGAGTTCCACTTCCTTTTGCTTGTTTTAAATCTGCTGCCTAGTAATTTCATTTGGTGACCCCCTAGTTCTTATGTTATGAGAAAGAGTACATAACATTTCCTTATTTACTTTCTCCATACCAGTCATGGTTTTATAGACCTCTGTCATATCCCCCCTTAGTTCTCTCTTTTCCAAGCTGAAAAATCCCAGTCTTTTTAATCTCTCCTCATATGGAAGCTGTTCCATACCCCTAATAATTTTTGTTGCCCTTTTCTGTACCTTTTCAAATTTCAATATTTCTTTTTTGAGATGGGGTGACCAGATTTGCATGTAGTATTCAAGACGTGAGTATACCATGGATTTATATAGAGGCAACATGATATTTTCTGTCTTGTTATTTATCCCTTTCCTAATGGTTTCTAACATTCCATTTGCTTTGTTGACTATTGCTGCACATTGAGTGGATGTTTTCAGAGAACTATCCAAAATGACTCCAAGATCTCTTTCTTGAGTGGTAACAGCTAATTTAGACCCATCATTTTATTACTTTGCATTTATCAACATTCAATTTCATCTGCCATTTTGTTGCCCAGTCACCAAGCTTTGTGAAGTCCCTTTGTAACTCTTCACAGTCTGCTTTGGACTTAACTATCTTGGGTAGTTTTGTAGATTGGTGAGGCATGATTTCCCTTTACAAAAACCATGTTGACTCTTCCCCAAGAAATCATGTTCATCTATGTGTCTGATAATTCTATTCTTTACTACAGTTTCAACCAATTTGCCTGGTACTGAAGTTAGGCTTACTGGCATGTAATTGCTGGGATCACCTCTGGAGCATTTTTTAAATATTGGTGTCACATCCTCCAGTCATCTGGTACAGAAGCTGATTTAAATGATAGTGAATACCATCTGGTCCTGGTGACTTATTACTGTTTAATTTATCAATTTGTTCCAAAACCTCATCTAATGGCACCTCAGCCTGGGACAGTTCATCAGATTTGTCACCTAAAAAGAATGGCTCAGGTTTGGGAATCTCCCTCACATCCTCAGCAAAGAATTTGTTTAGTTTCTCCACAATGGCCTTATCGTCCTTGAGTGCTCCTTTAGCATCTTGATTGTCCAGTGGCCCCACTAGTTGTTTAGCAGTCTTCCTGCTTCTGATGTATTTAATTTTTATTTTATTTTTTGCTGTTACTTTTTAAGTCCTTGTTCTTCAAATTCTTTTTTTGGCTTTCCTAATTACATTTTTACACTTCACTTACCAGAGTTTATGCTCCTTTCTATTTTCATCAGTAGGATTTAACTTCAACTTTTTAAGGATGCCTTTTTGCCTATAACTACTTCTTTTACTTTGTAGTTTAGCCACAGTGGCACTTTTTGGTCTTCTTACTATGTTTTTTAATGTGGGTTATACATTTAAATTGAGCATCTTTTGTAATGTCTTTAAAAAGTTTCCATGCAGGTTGCAGGGATTTCACTTTTGGCACTGTACCTTTTAATTTCTGTTTAACTAACTTCCTCATTTTTCTGTAGTCCCCCTTTCTGAAATTAAATGCTACTGTGGTGGGCTGCTTTGGTGTCCCCCCTCTCCCCTCCACACACATACAGGGATGTTAAGTTTTATTATGTTATGGTCACTATTACCAAGCGGTTCAGCTATATTCACCTCTTGGACCAGATCCTGTGCTCCACTTAGGACTAAATCAAGAATTGTCTCTCCTCTTGTGTGTTCCAGGAGTAGCTGCTCCATGAAGCAGTCATTTAAGGTGTCAAGAAACTTTATCTCCACATCCCATCCTGAGGTGACATGTACCCAGTCAATATGGGGATAGTTGAAATCTCCCATTATTAGTGAGTTTTTTTATTTTTACAGCCTCTCTAATCTCTCTGAGCATTTCACAGTCACTATCACCATCCTGGTCAGGTGGTTGGTAGTATATCCCCACTGCTATATTCTTATTATTCAAGCATGGAATTACTATCCACAGAGATTCTATGGTACAGTTTCGTTCATTTAAGATTTTTACTTCATTTGACTCTACGCTTTCTTTCACATGTCACTTCCCCACCAGCATGACCTTCCAATATATTCTGTATCCTGGTATTACTATGTCCCATTGATTTTCTTCATTCTAACATGTTTCTGTGATGCCTATTATATCAATATTCTCATTTAATATGACTCAAGTTCACCCATCTTATTTAGACTTCTAGAATTTGTATATAAGCACTTAAAAAATTGTCACTTTTTAGCTATCTGCCACAATGTATTGTAATTGAATGAGAATCTTTCATTTGATTGTTTCTCATCAGATCCTACCTGTGTTTTATCATCTTCCATCCACTCCTCCTTACTAGAATATAGAGACTCTCCATTAACAGATCCTCCCCTAAGGGATGTCTCTGTCTGAACCACGTGTTCCTCCACACCTGTCAGCTTTCCCCCCAGCCCTTAGTTTAAAAACTGCTCTACAACCTTTTTAATTTTACATGACAGCAATCTGGTTCCATTTAGGTTTAGGTGGAGCCTATCTTTCCTACATAATACATATTGCAAAGAGAAGAACAGCAATTCAAACATAGAAGGGAAGAGATTTAGGGTAAAATCCTGATTCCACTGAAGTCAATGGGAGTTTTACCCCTGACTTCAGTGGGGCCGGGATTTCATCCTACATCAACCTCGTTATCTCCACACTGATTTATACCTGCCTCTGGAGATTTCCATTACTTGCATCTGAAGAAATGAGGTTCTTACCCACGAAAGCTTATGCTCCCAATACTTCTGTTAGTCTCAAAGGTGCCACAGGACCCTCTGTTGCATCCTACATCATGTAATTCCAACCCTGTTTGCGTAGTATCATTATTTGCTGTATATAACATCTATACCTAGAGAGTGAGAAAACTTTACATGTCTGTATGTGACACTTTAAAGCTACTTTGCAATGTAAGCTTATTTTCTGTTTTGTAAAATAGCAGTAAGCATGTTGAACACATACCCACTTCTGTATTTTTAGTAAATTATAGATATGAAACCCTTTTAGTTGACCTAGTACTTAACCACATAAAGATGAAGCGAAGTGATTAACATAGAATCAGACACATGCTACAGTAACTCGTGTTTTAAAAACAAAAAACAAAAAAACCCAAACAAAAAAATAAAACAAGCAAACCGATAGCTATGACTTGAAGGTAAAAGCAAACAGCAAAAGCAGAAAGAATGCCCACTTTATAGACTGACAATTCCTCAAAAAGGTCATCAGTTATTCAAGGGAAAAAATTATTTATTAACAGCACCTAATATCTTACACTGTTTCTTAGCTTTGATATAAATTATGTAAATAGAATGTGCAAGTATGAATAATACGCTAATGGATAACGCTGAAAACGGAATGCAATTTGAGATAAGGCATTTGAGACTAAATTAACCACTTCATCTAACAGAACACATTTAATCTATGCTTTTTAAAATCCAGTTGTTAAACAGGCCATTTAGAAAAACAGCAGGACAGACAACACACCCAGGATTCAGAAGTCTTATTGGATATTGATTGAAGTGATGCATACATTGGAATTATTAAAATCCAGTTCCTGTCTGTCTCAGCGAGAGAAAACAAACAAACTAATTACTGCAGGCAACAGTCTGTCAGGTCAATGACACATTAATGGATCAACCTTTGTACATGTGGAAGTCACGTAACTGTATATGCAAAAGAGACCAAACAACCCATCTACTCAGGGAAGAGTTATTTTATACAATAATGAATAAAATCTGAGCATACAGTAGGTATTGGGGTTCAGAAAAGAGAGGCCACAATGCTGTCAGCAGGGCCGGCTCCAGGCACCAGGCACCCAAGCACATGCTTGGGGCGGCACCTGGTAAGGGGCGGCGGGGGGAGCGCGGCGCAGCATTCCGCGGGGGCGGGGCGCTCCGGTGGCGCGGCCCGGCGCTCGGCGGGGGGGCAGCGCGGGGGCGGCGCTCCAGGGGGGGGTTCCGGGGGCGGGCGGCGGGGGGGGGCGGCGCGGTGCTCGGCGGGGGCCAGCAAAAAAGCTAGAACCAGCCCTGGCTGTCAGGTGTGCAAATATCATTCAGACGCGAAAAATAAAGGATCCCTTTTTTCCTGGTATGATGTATACGCTCAAACTTTTATTTCACAGCTCTGCAGGACTATAACAAAGAAGAAGGCAGAAGGAAAAGCTGACAAAGTAGGCAGCCAAGACACTGGAATCCTGAAAGGGAGAGGCGAGATCCTGATGAAACACAGCAAACATCTGAGCCCTAACAATAAGGAGTAAATTTGTGACAGTGAGGGTAATTAACCATTGGTAGATTACAATACAAATACAAACAATACAATACAATACAATACAAACCATTAACAATTTGTATCTGCATCCAATTCGCGATCCAGAAACATGGACCATGGATATAAAGCAGACACCCATAGATTTGCAGGGCTCGAGATATAAAATTTGGATCTGCATCCATCCACAATCCACAAACATGCTCCACAAATATATCCACAGATATAAAGCAGATATCTGCAGATTTGCAGGGCTCTAACCCTTGGAACAATTTACCAAGGCTAATGGTGGATTCTCCATAACTGACAATTTTTAAATCAAGATTGGGTGTTTCGCTAAAAGATCTGCTGTAGGAACTATTTGGGGGAAGTTCTCTGGCCTGTGTTAATCATGAAGTCAGACTAGATGATCACAATGGTGTCTAGATCAGTGGTTTTCAAACTTTTTTTCTGGGGACCCAGTTGAAGAAAATTGTTAATTCCCACGACCTAACGGAGCTAGGGCAGAGGGGTTTGGAGTGTGGGAGGGGCTCAGGGCTGGGGCAGAGGGTTGGGGTGCCAGGTGAGGCCAGGAATGAGGGGTTCAGAGTGTGGGAGGGGGTTCTGGGCTGGGACAGGGGGTTGGGGTGCGGAAGCGTGTCAGGGTTCTGGACTGGGGGTGCAGGCTCTGGGGTGGGGCCGGAGATGAGGGATTTGGGGTTGTCAAGGCTGTATCCCCACTTTGAACTTTAGGGTACAAATGTAGGGGCCTGCATGAAAACTTCTAAGCTTAACTACCAGCTTAGCTCTGGTCCTGCTGCCACCATTCCCTCCCTGGGAAGCCTTGAGAAACCTTTCACCAATTCCCTGGTGAATACAGATCCAAACCCCTTGGATCTAAAACAAGGAGAAATTAACCATTCCCCCTCCTTCCTCCCACCAACTCCTGGTGAATACAGTTCCAACCCCCCTGGGATCTAAAACAAGGAAAAATCAATCAGGTTCTTAAAAAGAAGGCTTTTAATTAAAGAAAAAGGTAAAAATTATCTCTGTAAAATCAGTATGGAAATTAACCTTACAGGGTAATCAAACTTAAAGAGCTCAGAAGACTCCCCTCTAGTCTTAGGTTCAAAATACAGCAAACAAAGATAAACACTCTAGTAAAAGGTACATTTACAAGTTGAGAAAACAAAGGAAAACTAACACGCCTTGCCTGGCTATTTACTTACAAGTTTGAAATAGGAGAGACTTGTTTAGAACGATGTGGAGAACCTGGATTGATGTCTGGTCCCTCTCAGTCCCGAGAACGAACACACTCCCAAAGAACACAAACAAAAGCCTTCCCCCCCAAGATTTGAAAGTATCTTGTCCCCTTATTGGTCCTTTAGGTCAGATGCCAGCCAGGTTACCTGAGCTTCTTAACCCTTTACAGGGAAAAGGATTTTGGAGTCTCTGGCCAGGAGGGATTTTATAGTACTGTACACAGGACAGTTGTTACCCTTCCCTTTATGGTTATGACAGGGGTACAGGAAAGGGTTCCAGGTTTGGGGGGGCTCAGGGCTGGGGTAGGGGCTTGCGGCACAGGGTTGGGGCACGGACTTACCTCCGGCGGCTCCTGGTCAGCGGCGCAGCCGGGGTGCAGAGGCAGTCTCCCCACCTGTCCTGGCACCGCAGACCGTGCTGCACCCCAGAAGCGGCCAGGAACAGGTCCAGCTCCTAGGCGGAGGCGTGCACAAGTGGCTTCGTGAAACTCTCCTGCAGGCAAGGGGCGGGCGGGGAGCACAGCCGGATTCCGGAGGAGCCATTGGGGGGGGCGGTGGGCGCGGCCGGGGGAGCGAAGGGGCCGGCTCCTCGGCCATCACGCCCCGTGCTCAGCACGGCCCCAAATTCGCCACGGCCACCTCCTGAGGCAGCTCAGGGCTCGGCGGCCGAGCACTCCGCACCTGGCGGGCAGATCTCTCTCCCCAGCAGCTTCCTGCTTCCCTCGGCCCGGGCAGCCTGCAGCTTCCTGCTTCCCTCAGCCCGGGCAGCCCAGCATTAGCAAGGGGCGGGGTCCCCGCCCCTTGCTAATGCTGGGCTGCCCAGGGAGAGGAGATCTGCCCGCCAGCTGCGGAGCGCTCGGCCGCCGAGCCCTGAGCCACTGCAGGAGGTGGCCGCGGCAATGTTGGGGCTGCGCTGAGTGTAGGGTGCGATGGCCGAGGAGCCGGCCCCTTCGCTCCTCCGGCTGCACCCGCTGCCCCCCCCCCCAATGGCTCCTCCGGAGTCCGGCAGTGCTGCCCGCCCCCCACTTGCCTGCAGGAGCCCAGCGCCAGCCCGGCAGGCCCTGCTTTTGAAAAATGTGCTGGGCTGCCCGGGCCGAGGGAAGCAGGAAGCTGCCGGGGAGAGGGGATCTCGCCAGCTGCTGCCCGCCCCACTGCTCTGCTCCCCCCAGCCCCGGGAGAAGCGAGCAGCGCCCGCCCGCCACCCCTTCCCCATGCCCGGCCCCCCCCCCCGACCGAGCCCCTCCGAGGAGGGGCGCAGCATGGCCATAGTGTGGCCGGAGGAGCGAAGGGGGAGGGCGCGGCGCAGAGCGGCGCGGCTGGAGGAGCCAGCCAAGGGGGGGGAAGCGTGGAGGGGACGGAGGAGGAGCCAATGGGGGCGTGGCCAGAGGAGGAGCTGGGAGGGGCGCCTTTTTTATGTTTGCTCCCCCTGCACTTAGAACCTGGCTGTGACGGGTTGGATCACAGAAACCCCCTTGGGAGCTGCCACCTGACATACCAAGATTACCCCTGCTTCTGTTTTCCCTGCCAGCTCAGGACTCCAGCACCCTGTCTTGCTGAGCCAGACACTCCCGTCTGCTCTAACACAGACCCAGGGTCTGAATCACTTGTCGCAAAGCTGCAAGTTTACCTGAAAACAGCTCTCAGAAGTGTGCTTGTCTTTAGCACTCAGATGCCCAACTCCCAATGGGGTCTAAACCCAAATAAATCTGTTTTACCCTGCATAAAGCTTATGCAGGGCAAACTCATAAATTGTTCGCCCTCTATAACACTGATAGAGAGATATGCACAGTTGTTTGCTCCCTCCGGTATTAATACATACTCTGAGTAAATTATTAAGTAAAAAGTGATTTTATTAAATACAGAAAGTAGGATTTAAGTGGTTCCAAGTAGTAACAGACCGAACAAAGTAAGTCACCAAGCAAAATAAAATAAAATGCGCAAATCTATATACAGATAATCTAAACTAACTACAGATAATCTCATCCTCAGAGATGCTTCAGTAAGCTTTTTCTCAGACTGGACACCTTCCAGGCCTGGGCACAATTCTTTCCCCTGGTACAGCTCTTGTTGCAGCTCAGGTGATAGCTAGGGGATTCTTCATGATGGCTCCTCTCCCCCTCTGTTCTCTTCCACCCCTTTATATATCTTTATCACCCCTCTATATATCCCGCATAAGGCGGGAACCCTTTGTCCCTCTGGGTTTCCACCTCCCCTCACTGGAAAAACACCAGGTTAAAGATGGATTCCAGTTCAGGTGACATGATCACATGTCACTGCAAGACTTCATTGCCCACTTGCCAGCACACAATAGACAGGAAGACTCACAGGTAAACACAGTCATCTGCGGATAATGATCCTTGTTAATTGGAGTCATCAAGATTCCAAACCATCATTAATGGCCCACACTTTACATAATTACAATAGGCCCTGAGAGTTATATTTTATATTTCTAGTTTTAGATACAAGAGTGGTACATTTATACAAATCGGATGATCACACTCAGTAGATTATAAGCTTTGTAATGATACCTTACAAGAGACCTTTTGCATGAAGCATATCCCAGTTACGTTATATTCACTTATTACCATATTTTTCTAAAACTATCCCAGTTACATTATATTCACTTATTATCATGTTTTTATAAAACCCTATAGACTGCACAATGTCACACTGGCTACGCCACTGTTTCCAGCGAATGGGAGTGTGGAGCCGGTGATTGGGGCTGGGGCAGTGCATGGAGCCTCGTGGTACCCCTGCCTAGAAGCCAGACCCACTGCTTGCTGCTTCCGGGGTACAGCATGGTGTCTGAAAAGGTAGGCACTAGCCTGCCTTAGCTGGGCAGCACTGCTGACGGGATTTTTAATGTCCCAGTCAGTGGTGCTGATCAGAGCAAGGTGACCCAGTGCCTGACATGCTGTGACCCAGTACTGGGTCACGACCCACCGTTTGAAAAACACTGGTCTAGATGATCACAATGAAATCTATGAAAACGTAAGTGAAGACCCGCTGTAATCCCTGTAGTATAACTGCAAGATTATCTGTTAGCTGACTTAATTTCATATCATTTATTTTTTATCTGAATTGATTTCTCTTACTTTTTCTAATCATCTTCTAGTTAAACTCCTTTTGCCTTAAGGAGACCTGGAGCTAAGCCCCAAAATCCACCCATAGGAGCCTAAATAGATGGCCCGATTTTCAGCGATGCTGTGCACACTTAAATCCCATTGACTTCAATTTAGGAACCTAACTTTAGTCATCCTACTTTGAAAATGTTGGCTGAAGTGTTTTGGGGAAATTCAAGACAGCCCATCTTGAGGAGAGGCAAACAAACACACACAGCGAATATAGGCATGCCTAAGCCACTCAGGTTCTCAGCCAGAGAACAGAATAAGAGGGCCAGCAGCACAGATATTGTTATCCTACAGAATGACTAAAGCCTAAGACATCAGACAAAAGACAAGTCTAAGGCCTGGTCTACACTGGGGGGGGGGAGGGGGTTGTCGATCTAAGATACGCAACTTCAGCTACGAGAATAGCATAGTTGAAGTCAACGTATCTTAGATCGACTTAGAATCACTTACTTCGCGTCCTCGCGGCGCGGGATCGACGGCCGCCGTTCCCCTGTCAACTTTGCTTCCGCCTCTCGCTGAGCTGGAGTTCAGCAGTCGACGGGAGAGTGATCGGAGATCGATTTATCGTATCTACACTACACGCGATAAATCGACCTGATAGATCGATTCCTACCCGCTGAGCCGGTGGGTAGTGTAGATGTACCTTTAGGGACCAAGGTGGCCTTTTTCCAGTTGTTAGAAAAAGGGGAAGGGGGGGAAATAAAAGCACCAATTATTTTGCAATGATGCTCACATGCTAAGTGTTAAAATAGCAGCATGGACACATCACAGCCAAAAAGCAAAACTGTCTAGACTGCAAGCATTTAAACTCTTCCTGAACGTGGGCCATTACTTCTAGGCAACCAGAACATAAAACAAAACAAATGATCTCTGTACTCTCCAACAGAGTCTGAGTTTATGCAATGACTCTTCATGATGCAAAAGCTGGCTGTTGTTCCTGAGAGACCTGCCCATTTGTAGCACCACATTACAGGAAGAAAACATGACCAGGCAGTGAAAGAATTTTAATAAAATACTCAAGAGGACCATAACTCCTTCCCATCTCTAGATACTACTAAGTAATCCGCTGCTATGCAGGATTGTTCTTAAGGATTATTCTTAAGGGTGGGGGTGCACTAGGTATTAGACGAAGGTTTCTAACCATTAGAGGAGTGAAGTTCTGGAACAGCTTTCCAAGGGGAGTAGTGGGGGCAAAAGACATATCTGGCTTCAAGACTAAGCTTGATAAGTTTATGGAGGGGATGGTATGATGGGATAGCCTAATTTTGGCAATTAATTGATCTTTGATTATTAGCAGGTAAATATGTCCAATGGTCTGTGATGGGATGTTAGATGGGGGTGTGATCTGAGTTACTACAGAGAATTCTTTCCTGGCTGCTGGCTGGTGAGTCTTGCCCACATGCTCAGGGTTTAACTGATCGCCATATTTGGGGTTGGGAAGGAATTTTCCTCCAGGGCAGATTGGCAGAGGTCCTGGAGGTTTTTCACCTTCCTCTGCAGCGTGGGACACGGGTCACTTGCTGGAGGATTCTCTGCACCTTGAGGTCTTTAAACCACAATTTGAGGACTTCAATAACTCAGACATAGGTTAGGGGTTTGTTACAGGAGTGGGTGGGTGAGATTCTGTGGCCTGCATTGTGCAGGAGGTCAGACTAGATGATCATAATGGTCCCTTCTGACCTTAAAGTCTATGAATCTATGAGTCTACGAGGTAAAGATCTGCATCTGCTTTCCTTTAGACATGGGGAAAAAGCAACAACCAGTGAGAGCAGAGGGCATATGGTAGTCTGGCAAGGTCAAGTGGCTTAAAAAGACATCTAGCAATGATCCACAAGACCGGATTTATTTTCAGTTGGGTGGTTGGTTGATTTCTGTGGGCACCATGTATTTCTGTGATCCCTGAAACAGTAAGACGAAAGCTTTTGAAAAGTTATGTCTTCTGTGCAATTTAGAGCTCTTGGTTTGAAAAACAGAATCACATTATTTATTGAAAGACACGGTTGGAGGGATACTCTCCCTTCCCCACCCCCCCAACTCTGGCCCCTGTGTCAACACTACCATCCCACCCCCACAAACCCAGGGAGGAGATGGGTGGGGACACAATTTAGAGTACAACAGGGTGGTTCTGAGCTGCTCCACACCTGTAGGTAGCCCTGAGGAGACTGCTGTAAACTGAAGGAGTCTAATCTTTGCTAGACACTGATCCTCAGAAAAGCCCAGATTCAGGAAAGCGCAAAGGTGGCTGACAGGCACATCGTCCCTATCTCAATCCCCAGGCGTTGTGCCTCTTGGAAACGCAGCAAAGGAACTCTCCCAATGTGTTTTAAAATGTTCATGTCACCTTCCTCAAACTGGATTTTGGGTTTGTTTTATTCCTTTCAGGCACATATGCAAATATTTCATTAAAAATGCTTCTGCATTATACTTTTTCTAACTCCCTATTATGAACATTAATTATATCTGTCCATGATCCACATGCAAAAACAGCCCTAACTATAAAAGGACTTGAGATAACGGTACTCTTAGGAATGGGATTTGTAACTCTAGTGCCAATTTCGGTGTGAAAAATTGGCTTCATAAGCAATTCAGACAGATTTTTGGGGGGATTTTTGTTTGTTTTTGTTTTTAAGCCACCTTAACTTGTCTGTGTGAAAGCCAGAAAACTTTCCCAACCCTCAAGGATGATAGGGGATGAGAAGAAAGATCCTTTGAAGGACAATAAAGATATCACAATCAACTTCTATTGCTGGAGATAGGTGGTAAAAGAGGGAGGCTTTCTTTACTATTCGGTGTGTGTTTGTGCTCACAGAAAGCTGAGATTAGAGTCTTAACTATGCCAGTAATGATGTATCAATGAGAAGCTTCCTGAACAGTGGTCTACAGAGTTCTTTCTGGTAGTCTGCAAAGAGCATGGTCACATGGTGTTGTGTCTCCTTGCTAGATCACATTAAGTACTTTCCGCGTATTACTTTTCCAAATAAACAACTGCTGTGGAATGTTATTTGATCAACATTGGGACGGAATGTGGTATACACAATTATGGATGGGCACACAACAATCTTTCTGAAGATGCGGCTATACTATGAATCTGAGACACCCCCTGCTCCCCCCGATCTTATTGCTGGAGTATGGTGCAAATCTGGACCATAGTTCTGAGAGGTTTTAGTTCTGATGGTCCTGCCTCCCAGGGGAGAACTGATACATGGCTCCTGTTGGGATGTTAGAGCTATCCATGTGCCTGAGGGTGATCTGTGAAGCAAAACCTGTTTTTTGGACACAGTAAGTCCACCAGTGCATAGTGCCCAATGAGTGAGATGACAGGGCTAACGATGCAGTCTTCATGAAGGGAGTGGCCAGCAGAAGCCTTTGAGATCAGGACTAAGTGTACAGTTCCCTTTGAAAACTCAAGAACTCTTAAGCTTGGTTGCCACCAAACATGGAAATAAGTGTCCCACTGCAATTCTTATAAAAGAACCCAGGCAGATATGCCAGCTTGGATTTCTGATCTTACATTTCAGGCATGGTCTAGATTTAGGCCTACTTTCCTGAGTCTCTGTGCATTAATGATGATGTGCTGTCCACAGACCAACACAGGAACAGTAGAGTTTTTTGCCAGGCCTATTCTGCCTCTGAGTGTTTATTGTACTCATCACTTTTTAACTACACCACCATTTTAAAAGCCTCAGATAGGTCAATTAAAAGTAGACTTCACCTGGAGCTTGTTTTTAAAAACAAAAGTTTGATGGCCTAGCTCTTGCTTCCACATCCTAGCTGGGGAGACAGGCTGAAGGCATTACTCCAACATCATCAGCAGAACTTGTTGACACTTGGGATTTGCCCCAGTTACAACCACTGGTGGCTGGCCACCAGCATAGCTGCACCACTTCCAGTGTGGAAAGGCAAAATAGTTCTAAGCCATGATGAGCACTACAGAAGGTAACTCCTCCAGCCTGCAGCAATGGTAAATTACAGGAGTGCACGGCATGGCTTATAGCAGCTTTGCCAGTTTACAATAGGAGTTACAACGGGGAGCAATATGAGATAGCTGAAATCCACTGTTTGGCCAGGCCTCTGCCTGTCAGTTCCCTTGGGTCTCTGAATCTCTGCCTAGAGACCAGAAATACGTCCCGATACCTTATGACGTATGCCTAGATCATTTCTATAAGGGCTCTCCTATGAATCATAAGCGGCTAAGATATTCATTTTTTTTAAATGGGGAAACTGAGGTAGTTGAGGAAATTTGCCCAAAGTCACACAGTAAGTCAGTGGAAGATCTTGGGAACAGAACCCAGTTCTCCTGATGCTTGGCTTGGTTTCCACCCGACCACATGATTGCCACAAAACACTTGTGTCTGGCAAGTTGACATAGTGAGTAACTGGTGCCATTATGCTTCCCTATTAGTTATTCACAGTCGGTCTGGACAGAACATAGAAAACAGACAAAAAGAGACTAACATTAAGAGGAATGTTCCCCTTGCCAGCTGAAAAAGGATACTGACCCCAGTCACACAATCCTACTCCCTTATTCTCCGCACTCAATTTCTAGTGTAAAGAGCTCCCTGCAGAGGAAACAGACTAATCCTAAGTCGTTTCCTTTTGAATCAGATGCAGGAATGCTTTATTTCTGGAAAGGATGCAGAGAAGTGATTCCAGCCACCACATGGATGTCTTAGGATCCCAAGGGATGTAACTTGCTTTGCCCCGTTCCTCAGATTGTGTGTGGGAGTTACCCTGTGTTTCTTCTGGAGGGCTGAAAACCTGTTAATTAGGTGAACATATTTTGGAAATTCCATGAAGCAAGTTCCTCATGCTCTCTTTTCTCTTTCCCTTGGGTTTTATTGAGGGAGGATAATCTTGATTTTCTAAGGCGATAAGCACCTGCAGCTCCCATTACAATCAGTAGGAGCTGAACAGTAGGAGCGCAACACCACTGAAAAAAACAATCAGGTCAGAAGTTTTGATTTGATAAATCTAAGTTTCCACGTCCACAAAAGAAACAGTATGGCCTTCTGATCTGTAAACAGAGAAGCTTACACACTGCAGCAATACTTTTTCTGGACCTTAAAGACATTAGAGTAGGCACTAAAACTGAAGCCTTTCATTTTGAAAATAATACTCCCTGAAAAATGTTAACTGACAGTGTGTCAGCAACATTGCATGAAATCACTTACAAAATATAATTCCATACAGCAGTGTTTCCCAAACTTGGGACGCTGCTTGTGTAGGGAAAGCCCCTGGCGGGCCAGGCCGGTTTGTTTACCTGCCGTCCGCAGGACCGGCCGATTACAGCTCCCATTGGCCTGGAGCAGCGAAATGCAGCCAGTGGGAGCTGCAATCGGCCGAACCTGCGGATGGGGCAGGTAAACAAACCGGCCCGGCCCGCCAGGGGCTTTCCTTACACAAGCAGCATCCCAAGTTTGGGAAACACTGCCATATAGGATGAGTGCCAATGTTATTCATATTAATTTTCTATTTATACAGCATGTGAATGCATATCGTGCTTTGCAAGAATATACTGAAAACAAGACCTCTGCCTAGAAGAGCTTTTAAGAAATGCACTCCCAGCCCACACTTGGTGTTGCCAAATATTTAAAAACAGCAGCAATGTGTGTATCTTGGAATCAGTCTGAGAAAACGTTTCAGTGTGCAATCTGCATTTTTTTCTATTGCTATAGGGCATTGCCAAACGTCATTCGACTGATGTCTGAATTCACACTGCAATAATAACTTTATAAGGAGTGGTCATCAGAGTTCCCATTGTTGTGGGGAGGTAGGAGGAGAAAGGTATAGCCCCTACCACAACTTTTTTCGCATCTTGCTTATTGGTGTAATATCAACCCTTCCTATCCTATTCTGTGATGTACAGATACAGGAAAGGTCTATTTGTATATTTATTACTGAAAGCCTCTTACTGAGGTTACTACTTTTGTCAATATCCTGCCTATCATTAAATTTCAGTTTTGCAATTTATGCTCAAATAAGGAATCGATACTGTAGCCATGAGTAAAGCAACACAGTGACCATAGATGAACGAGTCTAGGTAATGTAAGAACTGACTTCCATCTTCATCTGAAAAGAAATGTTAAACACCTTAGAAAGCAAGGGCCAGTCTGTTCTGCATAGACATTAAGGGGCCTATGGTACTTAGCAGAAAATAAATGGTTTTCCTTACAACTCCTGGGGGGAAAATCCCGGCCTCTGGCTTTTGAATATTTTGGGAGCTAGTTGTCTGCTGCTGTCTCCCCCAAAGGTGGCTCCATTTCGACAGTATGGTCAGGGGCAGGGGGAAAGCCGGTACAAATTACTGGGCCTGGCGGTTGGGAAGGGGGCCCGGGGCTCCGCTTCCCCCCCTCTCTGGTTGGCCCTGTTTAGCTGGTCCGCCCTTGCTGGGGGGCCTGAAAAAATTCCAGGCCCGGCTTCCCCCCCACACCCCATCAGACCTGGTTAGCCGGTCCGCCCTTGCTGGGGGGGCCCGAAAAATTTTTTTCACCCGGGTCCGAACCCACTCTTGGCGGCCCTGAGTATGGTACATAGATGCAGTAGTCTGTGAAGCACTTTAGGATCTTTTTGGGAGTACAGACATTACCATACATTTAAATTACTTAGGCCCAATGCATATGCTAAAATAGGGAGGGTGTTGAGAACAGCATTAAATTCCACACAACTATCCACCCAGTTAGGAGTAGATCACACAGCTGAAAACTGCCCCTTCCCAGCACAGCCACTTTTCTTCTCCAAAAGTGTGAAGTCCTGGCCTTCAAGGGAAAGAGCCCACTTGGGCTTTGCTCCTGGATGCAATTCTAACTAAGCAGCATTCAACTTCCATCCCAATTCAGAAATTTTTTTATTTGAGTAGCTGGACCTACAGTTTTATGCTTTCAAGTTTACTACACTACTGAGAATAGATTGATTCAAAATCAGAAGGGTACTCAAGTTATTCCCCACTAAACAATAAAACAGTAACTCTAAAGTAATGTAGTCCACAAAATACTAGGACGCTAATTTTGAGTTTAATCACAACATAAATGCTAAGCATAACAAACTAGAACAAAGTACAACACATTAAACGCTTAGCTGTGAATCTCAACGAGCTTCAATATCAATCTGAACGTGACAGTGAAAGTACACATTTTCTAATGGTCACTTTTAACCATTTAGTTGCAGTTCAAAAAGAAAAGTTTTGGTGGGGAAAGCCAGCCCAGAATTATTATTAAGGCTTTTGAATGGCTTCTACAACATGTAGTTTTTTAATTTTTAACTTTGGGGTCTAGATTACATGTTTCTATTTTATTCCTATTTACTAGCAGATAGATTTTGGAACTGCTCAGAATAAGGTACAGGAAAATAACTTAAATACTTTCCTCATGGATTGTATTTTCTAAATGGACAACATACCTAATTCTCAATTACTGAGGGACAATCTCCACTCATTGTTATATTTTGCTTTCCACAATCAAATCTCTATACACCTTTTCATGTGTGATGTATCCGAGTATTCGGATTCTAATATCTAAACTAGAGATCGGCAACCTTTGGCCTGCGGCCCACCAGGGTAAGCCCCCTGGTGGACTGGGCCAGTTTGTTAACCTGCTGCGTTCACAGGTTCGGCCAATCGTGGCTCCCACTGTCCGTGGTTTGCCATCCCAGGCCAAGAGGGGCTGCGGGAAGTGGCACGGGCCGAGGGATGTGCTGGCCGTGGCTTCTCGCAACCCCCATTGGCCTGGAATGGTGAACTGCGGCCAGTGGGAGCCGTGATCGGCCGAACCTGCGGACGCGGCAGCTAAACAAACCAGCCCGGCCCGCCAGGGGGCTTATCCTGGCGGGCCGCTGGCCAAAGGTTGCTGATCCCTGATCTAAACTGTATTGTTAAATCTATTCACCTTAAATTGGGATATTGCTGATTATGTACTCTATGTATCATATGACCTTAAAAACAAACTTAGTATTTGTGGATAATCTAAGCACTATACCCAGCTGTACAGACACTCTTTTCTCAACCTATGTATTATATAATTTTTTTAACATTAGCTTTAATAAAAATTTTAAATCTGTTCCACATGAGTTGGGGTGTCAGAATGTGGTCCTAAACAAGTGTTACTTGTTTGCATGTGCTTTGCCTTGGTTTAGGTATTACAGTTTTAGCCAACTGAAATAAAACCCTTTTACTATCTTTCCCACACAAGCATAACTATAGG
Source organism: Trachemys scripta elegans (assembly GCF_013100865.1). Lineage (NCBI taxonomy): Eukaryota > Metazoa > Chordata > Testudines > Emydidae > Trachemys > Trachemys scripta. Next base: position 228,634,511 of record NC_048298.1, on the reverse strand, counting down.
AGGGGGAAAAAATTAGGTTGAGATTTCTTGATGTGATATGAGACTGGGAAATGAAAGACAGAATTTGATGAAGACTAAAAATAAAGCCTACTGCAAGTATTTCTGACTTAGTCTGTTCTGACTTGTAATGAGAGAGTTGCTGCTGTCTGCTGGAATGCCTGTCTCAGTCAGGACCCCCTCATCCCCCAACCAGGAAGAGACAACATAAACTTCTTAACACATGTTTCACATTCCTGCCTCGCTTTACTACCTGTACTGTAATAGCAGCAGAAGGATCAGCAAAACCAGCTCTCTTGGAAACTGGTGCATAAGACCACCGCCCTGGCTTCCCAAAAAATCTCAGCCTCAGCTACGATTGGGTAATTAACCAATGATGCTTTAAAAAGGAACTGCTAAAAACTCTAAGGGCTAGATCCTCAGTTGGTGTAAATCAGTGTAGCTCTGATCACACGTAAAAATTCATTTCAAAGAGATAAAAAACAAATGGACGAAAACTCCTCTCTCAGCACCAGGAGGTAGAAAATTCACAGTGCATGATGACACTTCTGATGATAAATGATGGGCTTTTGAAAAGCAAATGTTGAATGATGCCCCCACCTCACATTCTTTAGAAAAGCAAACACAGCAGAACCCCACCAATTCACACTTCACTAACCCACACCCCCCATAATTCAAACAGAGAAACCTGAGGCCTCTACCCTCTGCTCAGCAAAGATTTAATAGCACATTGCTTGAGTGTGGTTTCATGTTACTAAAACTAAATCCCTGTTAGCAAGTATACTGAAGTAGAATTGACCACTTACATGATGAAGTATTCTTACAAATGCTTACAAATCAAATAATACTTGTCCGGTAAATGAATGAAGTTCATTTTGTGATGCTGCACAAGCCTTTTTTTTAAAAAACAAAAACAAAAAACTTTGCTTACTCACTAACTCTCACAAGTCCGTAATTCACTGTGGGATTCCCAGTCATCCGAATGAATTAGAATTTTTCTGTTTGCAAGCACAGCTTATCTCAAATGCTTTGGGAATGTCAAAACTTCTGGATAAGAGGACAGCAAACTGGGTTCATGGGATAAATACCAAAGATGTGAATAACAGCGTGTTTTCATTAAGCTGAGTTTAGTGTTGTAAATGGAAACACTTCAGAGCATGTCACCTGCTCACTCCCCAACTCTCATTATAATACTGTAGCACCTAGGAGCCCTAATTATGGGCTGGGAGGGACCCCATTGTGCTAGGCGCTGTACAAACATGGTCAAAAATACAATCCCTCTAGACCCTCTCCCACATTTCATAGCAGCAAGCACGTGGGGGAAGAGACAAATCCCTGTTTGGTGATATCAACCCCTCAACATGCCCCCGCCCTTCTTATGTGCCCCCATCTCAGTCTTTCCATTGAAACCAGTTGCCATAATGCTCCCCCCATGTCTCTGCCAGTCTCCCACCCTCCACCCCATGCACACAGCATGCTCCCTCACCTGCAGTAGACCAGACACTCCATGTGGTTAATCTCATTGTCAGAGCGGTAGCGGCCGTAATCCTCCCACAAGTCCTTGATGGCAGTGACAGCCAGGATGAAGAGCACAGGGGCCAAGGCCAGCACAGGCTGGAAGGCATTCACCGCCGGCACGAAGTTGAGCAGCGCAATGAAGACGAAGTAGACATTGGCCAGGCGGTGAAACTGTTCAAAGAGGTTCTTGGGCAGGAAGGACAGAGCCGTGTACTTGGTGGTCTTGAGGCGATTGTTGGCCAGGGGGCTCCTTTGGGGCTTCTCCGCCTCAGGCCCAGGTAGCAGCAGGTTAGAGCGCACAGTCCGTGTCTTGCTCTCCTTCTTCCTCTTGCTTCGCCTCCTGTTCTTCCTCTCCTTCTCCTCTTCCTTCAGCACCTGGGGCGCATCCTCGCCCTCTTCAGCATCCTGTGCCATCTCTCCTGTCTCCCTTCCCAAACACACCAGACAGACGTGAGCACTTCTGCAATGGGGGCACCTGGCAGAGCCTGGGAGAGAAAGGACTGGCTGCCCCTCCCTGCTCTGCACTAAGTTATCATCCTCAAAGCCTACTCACTCTTCACTTTCCTTTTCCCAGAAGGGGAGGAGGTTTCCTTCAACTCTCTCACTGTTTTGTTTGGCCTCTGGCTCTCTTCCTCCTCCTCCTGTGTTTGGGAGGAGAGAGCTCTTTTTTTTCCTGATTCTCTCACCCTCCCTGGCTCAGTCTCCTCTCCTCCTTGCTAAGGCTAAGCTAACTAATGCTCCGAGAGGAAGGGAGGGTGGACTGAATGACTGTCCCGTTGTCTGTCTCTCCAGGAGAGGAGACGTACAAAGTAACCCTTGTCCTGTACGTCATTTCAGCCACACCACTCGTTTCCGCTACAAAAAAGAGACGGCAGCAGCAGCACGTTAGTAGTGGAAACACGAGAGACTCACACACACAAGACCGGGGTTGGGGGAAGAGACTGATGCATTTTTTAAGAGCGAGAGAAGGGGGAGAGAGGGAGACAGAAAAGCAGCCACACTGGGAACTTTAAAAGCAGGAGAACTTTTGACTCCACAAAGTCAGTAAGTTGAAATGCGATCCAGTGCTTGGTGTGTGTATTAAACGTCTGGTCTTTGGCATCGCTGGAAGCTGCTCCTTCATTCCATCCTCTCAGTCTTTATTTACACAATCAACCAAGGGCAGGCACTTCCTTCCCCCCGGATGTAAACCCACAGGTTACACTTTATGTGCTGCCTTTGACTTTCCATTACACATAAGGAGTGGGAGGGTTTGGTTTGGTTGTCCCCCCCACCCCACCCCCGTATTTGATAGTTGCAGTTCTGTATGCTTTCCATCCACGGGGATCTAAAGAGTGCTATATAAATCTGCACTTAACCTTGTCAATTTAGGAATATTTTGAAATAAATCAATTTATAAAGGCTGTTTGATAGAGCACTCTTTAAAAACAGTATGTCATTATTTATTTTTACACACATACACGCACATTTATATTTAACATGGGTAAAACATATTTTCCCCTAACTTTGTTCTCAAAAAGAAGAACAGGAGTACTTGTGGCATCTTAGAGACTAACAAATTTATTAGAGCATAAGCTTTCGTGGACTACAGCCCACTTCTTCGGATGCATATAGAATGGAACATATATTGAGGAGATATATATACACACATACAGAGAGCATAAACAGGTGGGAGTTGTCTTACCAACTCTGAGAGGCCAATTAATTAAGAGAAAAAAAACTTTTGAAGTGATAATCAACATAGCCCAGTACAGACAGTTTGATAAGAAGTGTGAGCATACTTACAAGGGGAGATAGATTCAATGTTTGTAATGGCTCAGCCATTTTGCGGATACAGACTAACACGGCTGCTACTCTGAAATTTGTTCTCAAAAACGGCTTAATCATTTTTGCTCCAAAAATAATTGAGCCTAAGGCAGACACCTGACATGGAAAAGTTCAGCTTCAATGGTTAAAGTTCAACCTTATGAGCAACTGAAAATATGGTCGTATAGTGGACTGGGTTGGCAACCTCAACTAGAATGACTACCAGCAGCACCTCTAATACATTATTTAATTTCACACGGATTTTTCAGGTCCTACCCTGAGGCGGGAGAGTGAGAAGGGCACTCTACACTGATCTGGTCTCCACTTTTTAAACTGGGAAATATTAAAAACTCAAACTTCAGGGAAAGACAACCAGAGTGATACAGGCACTTGAAACTGAAGAAAAATTAATTTAAGTTGATGTATTTTGCTCAAAGACATGAGCTCAAGGGCATTTAGCTCAAGGGGAACACAACTATGAAAATCTCTAAAGAGAAATAACATTAGAGGAGTAAAGACTATTGATACCAGTCAGCTCTGTGTTCTTGGGGAAACCAGGGCACAGTAACCAGCCTGTCTGACTCATGAAGGGACCCCCCCCTACTTGAACCAAAACCGATCAGAGAAAAGACTTGCTAAAAGCAGTGAAGGACGGTGGGAGACTCACCTAGACCCCTCCTGACAAGGGTGATAGGATTAATGCAACTCCCCTAGCCTCATTTGCACCAAAGATGGGACAGAGAGGCATCTCCATTAGCATACAGAATGGAGAGCAGAGATTCCAAGGCAAGAACAGCACTGAACTCTGGGAGCAGGGAAGCACTGCATCCTGGGGGATCTCGGCTCCACATGTTAATGAACCTACACCTGCACACACCCAGCTCAGCAGTTAGCAGATCAATTCTAGTAATGAATCCTTGATTGCAGAGCTGGCTCCAGGCACCAGCTGACCAAGGATGTGCTTGGGGCAGCACCTTGTAAGGGGCGGCGAATCTTGGCGTGGCGGGAGGTGCTTGGGATGGGTTTTTTTTTTTTTTTTTTTTTTTTCGTTGGGGCGGCGCTCGGGGGTTTTGTTGTTGTTGTTTTTGTTTCGGCCGGGCGGCGCTGGGGGTGGGGGGTGGGTTGTTTTTGTTTTGGTTGCGTGGCGTGGTGCTCGGAGGGGGTGTGTTTCAGCAGTGTGGCACTCAGGGGGGAGGGTGTTTCGGCGGCACGGCGCTCGGGGGGGGGCGTTTCAGCGGCGCAGCGCTCCAGGGGTGTGTGTTTTGGCAGCGCAGCGTGGCGCTTGGGGGGGGTGTTATGGCGGGGTGGCGCTCTTGATTGTTAGAGCTGGCCCTGCTTGACTGATATCCAAAATACTGACGCTGCCTAATTTTATTGTGAGCTCCCTGGAAGGAACACTACCCATAGCCAAGAGTAATCAGCTTCTATTGTCTAGCCTAAAGAAAACCCTTGAGTCATCAGTTTACCCATAAGCAAATCTAGTGTTCTCCCTTGAACCATTGTTGTTTCCCTACAAAAATCTCTACCCACACTCAAGGAAGTGCTCTAATGCCTGGATTCAAACTCTGGATCAGTCCCACTGGGATTTCATCTTCTCCTGACTGATCGTGCTGGGGGCTCTGCCTGTCTCCTGCACTCAGGACTCTGAGCTACCACCATCACTTGGGAACCCCGACCAGTTCAAGCTTCGTGGATTGGTGAGATCCCAGCTCTAGCTCTCTCTCTCTCTCTCTTTCTGTTTTCTTTTCTACCTCAGGCAAGTACAGTTTTCTATATATGACTTTTGTAACCTTTAATAATGTAACTGTTACGGTTGTTTAGGCTCTCCTTATGTGGTTATTACTATTATTCAATTAATAACTTTTATGATCAGCTGGTTGCTTCCCCCTCTGAGCTTTACTCTTTTGTGGTTTTAGCTTCCCCATTCACTCTGCAGCAACACTTCTCTTACCTAAGCTGAAGATCTCTGTAGTGCCCAAAAATACTGTGGGGTTTGCTCATCAAGTGAGTTACTACCACAACAAGTGTGACGTGAAAGTGAGGATAGGGACGCCCGGACATGCTGAACCTGTGGCATATAAGGGAGGCAGCTTGGAAGTGCTGCTTGGCCCAGCCTATTGAGCCCAGGATATATAAGGGGTCAGCTTGAAAGTGCTGATTGACCTGGTCCACTCAGACTTGCTCTTAATTATATATATTATGTGTATGTGTGTTCGTGTTCATCTGATTCTGGGGCTGGAGGAACCCAGCCCTAGGGAACCTAGGTCCTGCAAGATAGCTCCATTGGGAGGGGACTTGCAGAAGGGAAAAGTAGAGCTCCATATGAAAACACAAGTGACACAAGCAGCACATTGATAGAATTACAGACACCCACCCCCAAGAAGAGTAACCCTAATAAATGAGCATACCCCAAAGTAACTGGAAAATCTGGCAACACTATTTACATCAGACGTGCAATAAACACAAGACTTTGCAACTATCAAGTATAGCACCCCACATCTAAGGATCTCAAAAGCACAAAGCTGTTCAGGCTTCTCTTCCTACTCTTTGCACATATGACTGCCTGCCTGTCTTTTCACTTTCAGTTTGAACTGAAAGAAGCCAGAAATGTACAGATGGGGAAATTGAAGTGTAAAGAAGCTAAAAGGTGTCCCCAAGATTGCACAATAAGATCACTGCAGACCCAGGAATAAAGTCCACTTTACATGGATTGCCATACCTATGCCTTAAACCACAATAATATCTTTCCTCTCATCCCCTCTGTAGCTTCATTTTCTCCATTTGGGAAGTGGTAATAATCACCCAAATGTCTTGGACAGCTGTTTTTTGGATGATGAATATGAAACATGTCCAAGATATAAAGCACTATACAAGTGCTAATTAATGCATGTCTTCTCAGAACAAAGTTCCATAGTGGTATAGCATGCCTTGCAAAGTTACAGTATGAACTCTAGCCTTGTGTGCGTGTGGAGATGGGCGCATCTATGCTAACCCAAGTAAAAGTAGATGTTCAGATTAGTAAACTTGCTGTAAATCTGAATTTTTAAGAATGGCTTTTGCACAACATTTTGATGGTAATACTTTCTTTAAAAATGAGGTTATGAAATACGCCAGCTAAACAGTGCCTTTCCTGTGTTGCCAACTTTTGTTGTTTTACCATGAGTCTAGCAATATTTAGTGTTTTCCAGAAAGCCCCAGCTCCTGGAATCCTGTGATTGGGGGGAATTTCAGATTTAATTTCTATGTTAACATTACACATCTAACCTACATGGTTGCAGAGAAAATCTTGAAAATGTGACCCTCTACAGGTTCAAAAACTAGAAGACACAGAAAAATTCCAAAAGTTATTATTTTTAAAGATCTCATGATTTTAAGCCAGTCTCATGATTTTTGGGCACTTGGGGTTAGCAATATACTTGTATTTGGCATGAACTTGAGAATCCCAGTATTGGATATGAAAAAAAAAATTGTGCTTCTTTTGAGTGCAACACAGGTGCTGAATTGGGGGTAGGGAGAAAACAGTGGCACTTTTTCAAACTCCAGCACATGAGATATCAAAATGAGAATCAGTTTCCAAGAGGTTAGGCAGATGTTCATAGTACTTCTTGGACTTGGCGCACCACCCATAGGGTTCAAAGAGCTGATGGGCTCTGTTTGGCTTCTCAAGCCTGTCTCCCCCTCATGGAGGCTCAGATATCATCCTGGCTTTCAGGTCTCCCTGGGCAGGACTTGGGTGCTCCTTTGGCTTGTTGATTCAACAGGTCAGATTAAGGGGGAAGCATAAGTGGCTGCAGTTACCGAAGCATCATTCACTTATGGTGCCATGACATGATGTCAAAGTAGACTGTGCAGATCCTCATGATATGATCACCCTTCTCCATTCTGATATTCTTTGATCAGTGAAATAGTTAACCATGTTGACATGAAATCATTCTCCTTAGGCTTCTGAGTTAACACTTCACTGAGAAGAATGAGCTTTTGTTTCAGACTCTGCGGCCATCACCACTTCATTGACACTATTTACACATTTTTCTTCACAACCATAAAGGCTAGAGATTTAGGGCCAGATTTTCAAAAGGACTCAGCACTCACAACTGGGGCCAGATTCTCAAAAGAGCTCAGCACATTAGCTACTGAGTTTCTCAGAAAAATCTAGTCAGTGTCACAATAGGAGCTGCTGGGTGGAAAGCATTTCTGAAAAACCTGAGATGAATGAAAACCTGGACCCATAGAAGTCAATGGCAAAACTCCTATTAACTTCAAAATGGTCAGGATTTCACTTCAGTTCCTAAATTAGAGTGGAGCTTTTCTGAAAATCTGGCTCCAATTGTGGTTGCTGAGAATTTACAAATCCAGCCTTGAGCTCTTTTGAAAAATTGGGCCTCACCTTTTATTTTTTTTAATGCGAGCTGACAGCCTGGAGCACATAGAAACCGCAAAAATAAGACGTACTGACTTGCTGAGCTGCTGCTAGGCAGGTCAGTCTAAGCCTTGGTGCCATGCATCAGTCTTTCCTCCAGGCTTTGCATTGTGTGTGTTTGGTGAAGAGTGACAAAAAGTAAGTTCTGTACTAGGTATGGAATAGAACCAAGAACTGCCTTTCCCTCACAAAGTTGAACACAAGCCGAGAAAAATCTAAAGCTGACACCAGCCGTAACACACACCTCTAGGGAAAACAAGTGTATGGCAGTTAAGGATGGGGAGCCTGATTGTGAGAAGAGTTGAGCAGCCTCTTTTTCCAAAGACATTGGTTACACTTTTCAGGAGCAGAATTGCTAACCTCAAGCATTCAAAAATCATGAGCTAGGCCCCCCCAAATCATGAAACTGGCTAAAACAGCATGAGGGGCTGTTTTTTCAAATTGGTGTCTTTTTATTGGCTTTCTGGTTTTGAGCCTTTTGGGTTCTTGTTATGAGCTTTTTTTCCACAAACACGAGGGTTAGAAACTTACTTCTATTTAAAAGAAATAAAGAAATTAAAAAGAAAAAAAGAAAGCTAAAAAAGTCTCATGACTCCAAGAGCTGGAGCTTGATAAAAAAACCCCCACCAAAATCATGAGACTCAATCTGAGCACTGTAAAGTGGTTACAGATTTTGTATGACTTAATTTGAGACTGTTTTAGTGTCTTTTGTCAAGCACCCACAAAATCAGTGGCCAGTTTTGAACAGCTTGTCCTTAAATAAATGAAGAGGGTGATCAGCATCCCACAGGATCGGGGCTTTAAAACTCTCATTGAGAACTCACTGATTTTACCCCTCTGTGTTGCTGCTGTGTTGCCACTCAACTCCTGCTCTCACACAGGCGAGAGTTTAACTTGGATGTTTCATTTGAAGATTTTTCAACTGTTAATATATCCTCTCACTCAGTCATATGAGTATCCCCAAGTGTCAAAAATCATGGATATTTATTTAAATAACCATGCTGATATAAACAAGAGTTCAGCCTTATTTTAAAGTGTCATTGTTGGTGACTCAACAGCTTAAGCTTATTCATAGATTCATAGATTATAGGACTGGAAGGGACCTCGAGAGGTCATCGAGTCCAGTCCCCTGCCCGCATGGCAAGAGCAAATACTGCCTAGACCATCCCTAATAGACATTTATCTAACCTACTCTTAAATATCTCCAGAGACGGAGATTCCACAACCTCCCTAGGCAATTTGTTCCAGTGTTTAACCACCCTGACAGTTAAGAACTTTTTCCTAATGTCCAACCTAGACCTCCCTTGCTGCAGTTTAAACCCATTGTTTCTGGTTCTATCCTTAGAGGCTAAGGTGCACAAGTTCTCTCCCTCCTCCTTATGACACCCTTTTAGATACCTGAAAACTGCTATCATGTCCCCTTTCAGTCTTCTCTTTTCCAAACTAAACAAACCCAGTTCTTTCAGCCTTCCTTCATAGGTCATGTTCTCAAGACCTTTAATCATTCTTGTTGCTCTTCTTTGGACCCTTTCCAATTTCTCCACATCTTTTTTAAAATGCGGCCCCCAGAACTGGACACAATACTCCAGCTGAGGCCTAACCAGAGCAGAGTAGAGCGGAAGAATGACTTCTCGTGTCTTGCATTGCAATATTGCCAGCCACAAGAGTTAACACACCATGAATCAACCCTCCCCCCCCAAACCATGTGATTGGCCTAAAAATCATGTAAAAGTTTAAAAAGAATAAATACTGGGGCCATGTGTCTATGCTACGGGAGCTGCAGCTCTAGCGTTGAAGTGAAGACCTTTGTTACTGCAATGGAAAGGGTTTTTCCCATCACTATTAACAATCCACTCTCAGAGCAGCGGTAGCTAAGTTGATAGAAGAATTCTTCCATTGACCTAGCTGCCTCTATACCGGAGCAGTTGTGTTGGCATAGCTTTCACATGCGTAGGTGCCATAGCTATGTTGACCTAACTTTTAAGTGTAGATCAGGGGTTTTGCTCTCATCTGTTTTTTTATCCACTGCCCACCTTGTGCATGTGTGTGAGTGATATGACAACTATAGGTTGAAAATATATACAAAGTACGCACACAAAAATGCAGGCCCCTTGGCTCCCCTGTGTCCTGCTCCCTCACTCTCCTCCCTGCTATTGCCCAGAGAGCTTTGCATTTCACTGGGCCCCTTTTCCCTGACTGCCCTGACTCTCCCCTCTCCCACTACCCAGAGTCCTCCTTGAGCTCCCCCCCTCCACACACACTGTCCAGACCCCTCCCTTGTTGTGGGAGCAGGTTTATATTCTGATTTCTCAGGGCTAGCACACAGCATGGCTGAACAAAGAAGGGGTTTATAAACATAAGTTACCCACACTGCAGAGTGAATGAATGAAGTTTTATGGAGTCATCACACCACAAGATAGTTCTTAAGGAGGGACATGCCAGTGTTCAATTTTGTCATTGATCTTAAATAAGATTTCATCTGAAGCAATTTCTATGTCAACATACCAGTCTTTTCTCACCTTCTCAGTGCTGCCAGATCTTGCGATATTTGAAGTATTACTTAAATCCTCAGCTCCTGGAATCATGTGAATACATAAGAATCCCTATATTCATTAAAAAGGAGTGTAAGTGCTTAGTCCTCATAGCTGTGAAGAAGTGCTTGAAACTGACCAGCATGCAACTTAAAGGTAAAAATCCCCAAGGCAAATAAACGATTTCTAGGATATGGCCAATCATGTGTCAAATTACCCCAGATTCCCACACCCACACCCTCAGCCCCATCTTTGTCTATATGGCCACATTTTAAACTATTAATACTCTTCATCTTATGGGAATGCCCTAAGGCCTTAAATCAGATTCTAGGTTCCAGGGAGTCAGTCATGGGACAAACAGTTAGAGAGTAGCACTGCTCATTGTGCAGAATCTGTCTGTCTGTTTTCAGGTCAGGCTCTTTCCATTTGGCTCTCATTAAGGCTGAGAACTACCTGTATTCACTTTTTAGCAGACATACATTTTTAAATTGCAAAATTGAGGCTAGATCATGCCTACAATTTTTCAGTGTGGAGCTTTAAATAAGTGGATAACCCACTGAAATGCCCCACATTTAATCAAAGGAGAGGGATTAGAGCTGGTCAGGAATCTGAGGCACAGAGAATGCCAGAATAGCGAATAGGCTGCTGGTTAGGGAAGTGAGAACCCAGATTCAAGTCCCTACTCCAAATCAGAGAACCCGGTTCTCCCACACTCCAGCTGTCTGTCCTAGCCAAAGAGCTAATGAGTATTCAGGGCTGGGTCTCCCTCTTTTTCTGAACATTTCAAAGGTCTTGTTTTTGTTCTGATGTGGAATGTAAACAAATGTCAAAACCTCAATATTTTTTACAAAATGGAATTCTGGTTTTCTAGCCAGCCCGAGAGGGGAAAGAGCCAACTCAGCCTCATTCCCTTTCCACTCTGCAGAACTAATGTTCTGAGATGGAGGCCTGAGGGGAGGGGGAAAAAAGAAGTGAAAGCTGTGTTCTCTGCTCATCCTTTGCCTCCTCCAAAGCATTGGGAAATTTTTCCATTCCTTAGTTTCAAACTCCCACTGAAGGGAAATTCTGACCTGGACACGAGCTGGATGCCATGTTTAAAAGAGAAAAAGAGAGGCCAGTTAAGTTCTGTATTAAATAAGAGAGAGAAAGGAGGGGTTATATTACAACAGGGATTCTCAATCTGGGGGTTGTGAGGTTATGATGTCAGCCTCCACCCCAAACCCTGCTCCAGCATTTATAATAGTGTTTAATATAAAAAAATTGTGTTTTTTAATTTATAAGGGGGGGGGGGAGGTTGCACTCAGATGCTTGCTGTGTGAAAGGAGTCATCAAGACAAAAGTTTGAGAACCCCTTTATTAGAACTTTTTAATGCGTTGGTGAGACTATACCTTGGACACTTTACACAAATCAGGCCTCCACACTTTTTAAAAGGAAGATGTGTATAAATAAAATAAAAATGAAACTTCAAGGTATTAGGAATGAGGACCTGCAGTTGAGCCTGGGAATGGCTAACTAAGACACCAGGCCAACAGTTCCTTAGTCCTGACTCTGGTGCCTGGCTCCTGACTCTGCCTCTGTCCCCTGACTCTGGCTCTACCCCTGGGTTCTGGACTACAGCTCTGACCCTCAGCTCTGGTTCCTGGTCCTGATTCACTTTGACTCTAACCATTAAGCCAGACTGCCCATACTTTAGTCTCGACACAGGGAAAGGCAACCAAAGTGATACAGGAACTTGAAAATGAAAACAAAATCATTCAAGTAGATGTATTTAGTCTAAAGACATGAGTCTCAAGGGGAACACCACTATGTAAATACTTAAAGAGAACTAATATCAGAGGTGTGACGACTTTTCACATTGGACACACAGAAGATCACATTAAGACTTTGCAGCTATGAAGTATGATAACCTTCATCTAATGGTCGCAGGCAACTTTGCAAAAAAGATAAGTACTATATTTATTAGACAAATGTACCAAAATTAACTGAGTTTCCTAAAGCCACATAGTGAGCTAGTGACTGAGTCAGCAATAGAAGCCTTGTAACATCTAGTCCTCTGTTCTAATCATTAGATAATGCTGACTCAGAACTATGGCATGCTTTCAAAGCATCTTTTATCTCAGTCAGCTTTACCAGGGAACTAACTTACCCATTACTTTAGTCCAGCAGCTGTTTAACAGCTCACAGGGACCCCACAGAACAATTTAGAACAGGACATGAAGGCTAAGATCACATGCAATTAAACTGCAAGAAGAGTCTAAGGAGGCAGAATCTAGATATTCAAGTTGGAATTTGGTAGGACACAGGGATTAACAACCCTATTTCAACATTGCCAACTATCACAATTTTATCATGAGTCTCATAATACTTGGTGTTCTTCTTAAAGCCTCTGCTTCTGGAGTCATATGATTACTTGAGAATCTCAGCCTTTAAAGGAAATAAGTATCTCGCCCTCATGGTTGCAAAGAGAAGCTTCAAAACACAAAACCTAAAGGCTCAGACAACAGAAAGCAAATAAAAAGATGCAAAGTCTTATTTTTTAAAAATCTTGGGATTTTTAAGCCAATTGTGTGATTTTGGAAGGCCTGACTCAATTTTCAAACAGGTAGGGTTGGAAATCCTGCTATTCTTACGAAGCATGCCATGGGATTTTAAATGGCCACAAGGGGTTAGGACTGTAGTTTTATGCCTCGAATCCCAAGCTGGGGCATCAGTGCCTCAGAAATCGGAGTGACCGCTCTCAAGATTCCTTTTTGCTGTACATCTTCCATTCCCAACAAAGAACTGACTTTAGCTGATTAAAATGTCCTTTGCAAATAATTTATCCGAGGAGTGTAGCCCTTTCTTTGTTTGAAAGTTAGGGAAGAACTGTTTGTTTCTTTTAACTGTTTGCTCGTTATCAAAAAAATTGTGTGACAAAAAATTTGTGCAAACAAATTTTAGCCTGTGCATTGTTTGCTAACTAGTCACTCTGATCTAGATTCTGACTTGGGTTGTGTGACCACATAAGAGCACAGAACAACCCCTCTGGTATCCCAGTGCAGGCTACTGAGTTCATGGGGCTGGTTAGGCAATAGTAAGTAGCCACTGTATGCTTAATGCTGCTTCCCCTCCTGGAGCAGCTGGTGCAACACGGCTTGCACAGGGGTGTCTTCATTTGTAGCTGGTATAGGCCAGCAGCAATGAGTTCACACAAAGGTGGAGTAGTAAATTAAGAGTAACAGAAGAAAAAAAGTGATCTTAGATACTAAGAAAAATTTAAAAATAATACAGGAAAAAATGTGATAGCAAGAACCATCAGGAGGGGCTTCCTGGCTGGGAAGTGGCTTGTAATGTTTGTACCCATGCCATCTAAATTCATCAGTGCTTGACTCATGGATCCAACCCAATTGTCAGTCAGTGGCTAGTCCTTTTAAAACAGCTGAGTATAGATAGCCACAAGACCACATACACAGAATGTACGCTGTTGTCATACAGAGAACGTACTATCTGTTTTTACCTTATATGCCATTGACTATTGATCAGTTCTGCACTGAATTAAATTCACAAAATAGAGAGAGAAAAATTTTGGCCCCATAGATGTCAATGGGGCCAAGATTTCACCGAGAGTGTATCAAGAAAGGTTTTCCTACGGTGCCAAAATGGGGCTTGATCCCGCTCCCATTGAAATCAATGGTAAAATTCTCATGAATGTAAATGGGAGCAGAATGAGGCCTATAATTATTTAATGTTTTAAATGCCCCTTTAAAGATACAAGTTCTATTATTATTATTTCACGGCTAAGTAGCGAGCAATAGAACAGAGATTGGCAACCTTTGGCACGCGGCCCATCAGGGAAATCCGCTGGCGGGCCGGGACGGTTTGTTTACCTGCAGTGTCCACAGGTGTGGCTGATCAGAGCTCCCACTGGCTGTGGTTCGCCGTTCCAGGCCAATGGGGTCTGCAGGAAGCGGCGGCCAGCACATCCCTCGGCCCACGCCGCTTGCTGCAGCTCCCATTGTCATGGAACGGCGAACCGCAGCCAGTGGGAGCTGCAATCAGCTGAACCTGCGGACACTGCAGGTAAACAAACCGTCCCGGCCCACCAGCGGATTTCCCTGATGGTCCGCGTGCCAAAGGTTGCCGATCCCTGCAATAGAAGGTGAAGTGTATATGGCAAGTGAAGCAAAATTTCCTTGAATGTTCAACGCCATGGAACCACAGATTACTTAGGCTGAAATTCCTAGAAGATGAGTACTTATATAGTATGTTTACCAACATGATGGATAATAGAACCCATTTACTCATGCGGAATATGGAGCTTTCTAATGTTTAGTTAATTAGCTTTTACTGGCTTTGAAAGACTAGAAAATAAAATATCAACATTCTTCTATTCCACACAGGCTTTTCTACCACATTCATTACTGTAGTATCTGAGTGCCTTCTAGTAATCCACTATGTTAGCTACATTAATAGTGATAACTTTGAAAACAATACCACACTCAGAAATTCAAAACCCATTATTCTGTATTTGAATAGGCAAGCGCAACATTGGGTCTGAGAGGCACGTACCTTCAATTAAAATAGGTTAATATGTGGGAAACTGGGGAGAATGGCAGTGGAAGGGTGATGTTTTGAATGCAGTCAGAAGAAACCTGAAGGGCAGCCAGTGTAATAAATGTAAAAGGCGGAGAAGAACTGTGATAGTAACACCGTGTTTTCATAAAATAGAAAACTTTCATATAGGTAGCAAAGCAAAAGCCCTAGACCTGTAGGCCCTGAGTATTCCACAAGCAGAAGATGCTGTAATTATAAAACTTAATACAGTTCTGTTTTGATTTAAGAATAATTCTATGTGTAATTCTCACATAATAAATACATGCTATTCTCCAGTTGTACCTGACTTTATGAACCACTACTGAAAAAAATATATATATATATATATATAACCAAGTGGAGAGGCCTGCAACATAATAAGGAGGAAAGAGTGAGCTCATATTTTTAAAAAGTGTGTGGTCTGAGTAAAAGTCCAGTCATAAGCACTGGGGACTACTATTTATTTTTAGCATTCTTATTTTCTTTGGAATAGACAGCCAGACCACTGTAAACTATGATTTTATTAGATTTTAAGCAGAGAATGCCTGCATTAACATATCAACCTCCCACTCCCCGCTAATCTGGCACTCTGTGCTGCTTGACCCTGATGCCGTCTCTCACTGATCTTCCCCAGGTTTTGTCCTCACTGTGGAATTCAATGTGAATGTAATGTTTCTCACCCTAAGGCCTTGGCTACACTTGCGAGTTACAGCGCTGTAAAGGCTCCCCCAGCACTGTAACTCACTCCCCGTCCACACTGGCAAGGCATTTGCAGTGCTGTATCTCTGTGGTTGCAGCGCTGCATGTACTCCACCTCTCCGAGAGGAACAGCAAGTATTGCGCTGCCGCTGCAGCGCTGCGGCGCCAGTGTGGCCGCCCAATGCACTGTGAATGGCCTCCAGAATTATTCGGCAGTATCCCACAATGCCTGTTCTAGCCACTCTGGTCATCAGTTCAAACTCTACTGCCCTGACCTCAGGTAACCAACCATGTGACCGACTCTACATTCCCCGGGAATTTTAAAAATCCCCTTCCTGTTTGCTCAGCCCAACATGGTGTAGAGTGCTATCAGCAAATCTTTCCAGGTGACCATGCCTCGACGCGCCAAGCGAGCCCCAGCATGGAGAAATGGCGAGTTGCTGGACCTCATCAGTGTTTGGGGGGAGGAAGCTGTACAGTCCCAGCTGCGCTCCAGCCGTAGGAATTACGATACCTTCGGGAAGGTATCAAAGGACATGATGGAAAGGGGCCATGACCGGGACGCCCTGCAGTGCAGGATTAAAGTGAAGGAGCTGCGGAGTGCCTACCGCAAAACCCGCGATGCAAACGGGAGTAATGGTGGTGGGCCGGATGGAGACACCCCGGAATCCCTGGAGCCATGCAGCCAGGAGCTCTTCTCGAGCCAGCAGAAAGGTAACCAGTTGCAGCAGCCGGTACTTGGTGGAGGACAAACAGAAGAGCAGGTTCCCGGTAAGCGGTTTTTTTTTTCTGGAAGGAATTTTTTCCGTGCGGGCTCTTTGGGAGAGGAGGGTTAGGCATGCATGCCTAGATGTGGAATAGTGCATTGATGTGGTTTATCACATCGCGGTAATCGGCCTCGGTAATCTCTTCGAATGTCTCATCCAGAACGTGTGCAATGCGCTTGCGCAGGTTTATTCGGAGAGCCACCATGGTCCTTGTCCCAGCCAGGCTAACGTGTCCGCGCCACTGTGCCGCGAGGGGCGGGGGGACCATTGCTGCACACAGGCAAGCTGCATATGGGCCAGGGCGGAAGCCACATTGCAGTAGAAGACCCTCCCTTGCTTTCCAGGTCACCCTCAGCAGCGAGATATCGTCCAGGATGAATTCCTGTGGAAAATGTTGGGACAGTGTTCAGTGTAGGTGCCCCCTGAAGCTGTTGACTCTCCCCAAGGCACAGAAACCCAGAGGACAGTGCAGCCCTGAAACAATCAGTCCCCCTTACTCACCATTTTGAGGCTCCCGTGGGATATGTGTGCTCTGTTTTGGACGGGAAAATTATGCTATTGTGTAGACCCTGTGTGTTTTCTACTCCTTAAGTGCAGGGGAAATCATTACTCTGTCTGGTATAAACAATGCTGCCTCTGTTAAATGTTGCATTTTGCCTATACAGCTGCATCAACCTTGAGACCTCAGCCGTCCTTCTTATCGCCTGCTCAGAGACTTCAAAGACTCAGGAAGAGACTGCGAAAAAGCAAAGAAGACATGCTGCAAGAAGTGATGCGGCAATCTATTAAAGAGAATGAGAAAGCACAGGACTGGAGGGAGAGAGAAAGCAGGATCCGCCAGGAAAACGCAGCGCACCGGCGGCAAAGCACCGCGCACCAGCAGCAAAGCACTGATAGGCTCATAAGCATCCTGGAGCACCAAGCAGACGCTATCCAGGAGCTGGTAGCCGTGCAGAAAGAGCAGCAGTACTGCAAACGCAAACGCCACCCCCCCTACAGCCTTTGTCTCAAAACTCTTTCTGTTGTGCCCCATTGTCACCTCCAACCCACTTTCCCCAACTTCCATGTTCTTCACACCACCCGCTGCCTCCAACACCAGTATCTTCACCACCCAGCCCTGAAAACCATGACCCTTACCCTCTGCACTCAACCCCCATCACCATGCAGTATAGCTGTCCTGAAGTGCAGCACTCACTGCACAGCACAAGAGACAGGACATACGCGAATATGTGATTGTAGTGTTCCCCACTCCACCCCCTTGTGTCTTTTCAATAATTTTTTTTTCTTTTCAATAAATGGATTCTTTGGCTTTGAAAACATTCTTTATTATTGCATGAAGTAAAAGACTCCTTAGCCCAGGAAATAAACAGGCACTGCAAGTCTGCTTGTCTGCTAAGCAGACACTGATTCCTAAAGATTGGAACTACTGCACTTCACTTCCGTGCAGGGCACCAGATATCACTGCTGGTTTTCAGGCTCAAATTGCTCCCTCAAGGCATCCCTAATCCTTGCAGCCCCGCGCTGGGCCCCTGTAATAGCCCTGCTCTCTGGCTGTGCAAATTCAGCCTCCAGATGTTGAACCTCGGAGGTCCATGTCTGAGTGAAGCTTTCACCCTTCCCTTCACAAATATTATGGAGGGCACAGCACGCGGATATAACTGTGGGGATGCTGTTTTCGGCCAAGTTCAGCTTCCCATACAGAGATCGCCAGCGGCCCTTTAACGGCCAAACACACACTCCACAGTCATTCGGCACCCGCTCAGCCTGTAGTTGAACCGTTCCTTGCTGCTGTCCAGGCTCCCTCTGTAGGGTTTCATGAGCCATGGCATTAACGGGTAAGCGGGATCTCCAAGGATCACAATGGGCATTTCAACTTCCCCTACCGTGATCTTCCACTCTGGGAAAAAAGTCCTTGCCTGCATCTTCCTGAACAGCCAAGTGTTCCAAAAGATGCGTGCGTCATGCACCTTTCCGGGCCAGCCTGTGTTAATGTCAATGAAACGCCCACAGTGATCCACAAGCACCTGGAAAACCATAGAGAAATACCCCTTCCGATTAACGTACTCGGATCCTAGGTGGGGTGGTGCCAGAATAGGAATGTGTGTCCCATCTATCGCCCCTCCACAGTTAGGGAACCCCATTTGTGAAAAGCCATCCATTATTTCCTGCACATTACCCAGAGTCATGGTTCTTCTGAGTAGGATGCGATTAATGGCCTTTCAAACTTGCATCAACACGATTCCAACGGTCGACTCCAAACTGGTTTGCGACCGACCGGTAGCTGTCTGGAGTTGCCAGCTTCCAGACTGCAATAGCCACTCGCTTCTCCACTGGCAGAGCAGCTCTCAATCTCGTGTCCTTGCGCCGCAGGGTGGGGGCAAGCTTCTCACACAGTCCCATGAAAGTGGCTTTTCTCATCTGAAAGTTCTGCAGCCACTGCTCGTCATCCCAGACTTCCGTGACGATGTGATCCCACCACTCGGTGCTTGTTTCCCGAGCCCAAAAGCGGCGTTCCACGGTGCTGAGCATATCCATGAATGCCACAAGCAATTTCGTGTCGTACGCGTTACGTGGCTCGATAGAATCGTCGGACTCCTCACCCTCACTCTCACTGTCACTTTGGATCTTAAGGAATAGTTCGACAGCCAAACGTGACGTGCTGGCGAGACTCGTCAGCATACGCCTCAGCAGTTCGGACTCCACTTCCCGCAGACAGATCGCGCTGCACAGAAACCGTTGAAAGATGGCGCCAAAGGTGGACGGAAACAGAGGGATTTCTGGGATGCGAAGCAATGCATCACGGGGCATTGGGACAGGACCCAGAATCCCCCGCACCCATGCCTCCTTCCCACAACCCACGGCGCCAGAATGGGAAAAGGTGCTCTGTGGGATAGCTGCCCATAATGCACCGCTCCCAATAGCGCTGCAATTGCCGCAAATGTGGCCACGACAGTGTGCTGGGCAGCTGTAAATGTGGACAGACTGCAGCGCTTTCCCTACTCAGCTGCATGAAGTCAGGTTTAACTCGCTGTACATCTGCAAGTGTAGCCAAGGCCTAACCCTCATCTGCCCTACCCAGGCCCTACCCATCTTTCCTCTCTATGCTTGATTCCAACTGCCTTACCTCATCTGTCATTCCCGTGCCTTTCAATCCCCCTTTTTATCTTTCCTATTCTATTCCTGATTTTACTACCATACCTTGGTTATGTTTGGACACATTTGCCAAAGCCTCATGCTGTCCCACCAAAAATTGCTTTCTGATTGCAGCACCATGATACCATGATAATACACCTCTACCCCGATATAACGCGACCCGACATAACACGAATTCAGATATAACGTGGTAAAACAGCGCTCCGGGGGGGCGGGACTGCGCACTCCAGTGGATCAAAGCAAGTTCGATATAACACGGTTTCACCTATAACGCGGTAAGATTTTTTGGCTTCCGAGGACAGCGTTATATCAGGGTAGAGGTGTACATCCTGATGCAGTGTTACCAACAGCAAGCATTTAAAAATAATGAATCAGCCTCCCAAATCATGAGATTTTACAAATAATAAATGTTGGGATCATTTTCTGTGCCTTCTGGTGCTGGAAACTTTAGGGTTCACATGTTCTAGCTTTTCTCTGGCACCATGAGGGCAGGAACTTACTTTTTATTCTATAAGAAAAGCTGGGATTCTCGGGTAATAACAAGAAGATTCCAATAGCTGGGGCTTTAAAAAAAAGCACAAAAATATCACGACACTGACAATAAAGAGAAAATCATATGTTGGCAACACTTTGATGTGCTCTCTTAATCCTGCTTTTGATGGACCATGCTCCCCCCTCTTCTGTTACTACCTTTAGTGCTGCCTTGTCCTCTGTCTTTAACCAGTTAGTCCCGTTTAGCACTCACTGTTTCTCAAGGTTCAGCTTAGGGAGGCTGGGGAGTGAAGGAAATACACAAACTCCACCCATTGATATAGTTAATAATGTTAGCATTGTAAATAGTCCTCATTAAGCTTCAGTGTTCACTCCATTAAATGAATGTAGAGAATTCACAAATCTTTTGAGGAAAGGCTACTTCAGGCTCTAGAGGGGATATAGAAGGCCCCAAATGCAGCAAAACCACTGTGGTTTTGCTATGCACACAGACTGGGCAGTGAAGAGGCTGGACAGGAGTTTGCATTCTCCTGTGAATTGGAGCACCAACCAGTACGCTGCTCACTACTCACGAAAATGTTGAGGGCATAAGGATTAGGCCAAGCAATGTTTGAGGTCTACCCCAGTGCATCTGAGAACTGTACAGTTCCAGCAGCCACAGACTAAGATTCACATTTTCAGACTCACAGAAAATCAAACTGTGGCCTGGAGCAGTGGTTACAGACCAGCTGCACAGGTGCCTGATGCCTGGTTGTGGGAGGTTTCTCTGACAACCAAAAGAGCTAAAATATATATATTTAAATAACAAAAGGTTAAATTTGACTGACAAAATTGAAGGGGTCATCACAGAAATGGAATTTAACTCAGTCAAGCCCCTGCTGTTATCCATTCCTCTGGTTTCCTTTTGTATAAATGCCCTCAAATGCCTCGATCTTGAGTCTAGTTCCCAAAAACGCTGGTAATCCTTGCCTTCAATTCCATACCTTTACATTACCTTTTCAACCTAACTAGCTTACTCTTCCCCCAACATGAAGCAAGGAATTTGTTTCCTCTTTCTTTCAACCTAAGATCACCTCATTTCATAACAACATAGCGTACAACAGAGCAAAACATGGTAGTGCAGTAGGCAGCAGACAGATAAACACAGATCAAAGGATTAAGGAAATACACCTTTTTGTGTTTTATAAGACCCCGCAGTTACTGGATCCCTTCACAGATGGAATTTTTCCTGTACCTCATTTATCACCACAAGAAAAAGTTGCTGGTTTGCTTCATTTCCAAATCATCCACAAACTGATGGCACACCAGGGAACTGTCATAATCCAGCTATTCCAGATGCTCCTGCCCTCTTTCCACCATATCTCCTCCATTCCAGGTCTTATACATTTTTATGTAATGAGTACATTGGGCAATGTTTGAGAAATTCCTTTCCCCCCAGAATTAAACATTAAGAAAGAGTAAAAATGCTTCTGGTTTGGATTTTAAATGAATGTTTATCACAAAAGAGCCACCAGAACGGACAAGTTTAACAGCGACAATTGGTATATAATAAGGAATGCAAAAGTTTGTACGATGCTCCTCCTTCACTCCCACTCAGTTTCACGCTGGGTGTTGCCTGGATTTGGTTAGCGGGAAAAGAAGGCGCGAGGGAGGGAGTGCTGCTCAGACTGTAGCATGAAAAATGTGGAGGAAAATAGTTTCTTCAACTCTTAGTCAACAAAAAAAAAAAAAAAATCTCCATGTGTAAATAGAATTTTTAAGCACATATTGTAATTGCCCAAACTCATTCCTTTTTCGATTTGAACAGTGAGCAGCATCAAAATCATTTATAAAGACACATTGTTTTGGTGTTCCTCAAGGGCTATTTTTTTTTGGTTTGTAAGCACAGCGTGGCTATCATGTGAGGGTTCAATAGCCTGACTGTCCTTGTTCAGAGCAATATGTAGAGTCGGAGAGCGAGAAAGGAAAAACAACTGAAGGAAGAGATTAGAAGGACAAAAGTCAGATCAGGGGAGTGGGTGGGGGTATAGATTAAAGAAAGATTTTGAGAGAATTACACACATGAAAAGGATGCAGTGTTAATTTGAGGGGAAATAGACCTGAAAAAGGGTGAGGGAATGATGCATTATAGTAGAGACAAAAATGTAAGGAGAAAAATAATGTGGGATTGTAGTAAATGACTTTTTTTAGTTGTATAGAAAGTTTACTTTATTCAGTATTTTAAATTCCAGATTTAATGGTGTCTGGGTTACTTCCAGTCCCAAAACAATTAAAAACCTCTGCAAATTTTCCCATCCTTTGCCTGCAGAGGGTGTGATGGCCTGGGCTGGTGGATTGTACGCTCTATGCTGTATGGACTGTAGTGATTCTGAGAGGTGGTGGGTATAGACAGAGCTACAGCCAGGAGAAATAGCCCTTTTACAGAAGAGGAAAGCACACATAAGCTGCCCTTGGGCAGGACAGAGAACAGGAGAGTGCAGTCCAGCGAGGAGGCAGCAGTGTTGTTACATAGTGAGGCCAGGGGAAGAGCCATTGCTGTGATCAGTGTTGGAGGAAAGGCCTGAGGAATTGCCTGGCTCCATGGGCCAGCAGGGGCTGAAGAAGGTTTCTGGGAGGAGTTTCACACAGAGATTTGGGGGAGTTCTGTAGTCTGTCGTTCACAGGAGCCAAAGCTGGATGGAGCTGGGCAGGAAATGGCATCCACCCCCAAAAAATGAACAAATCATTTCTGTTATTTTTTCTTTCTAGAATAAAAAGCACTGTTTAACACCCCCCCCCCCCACACACACACACTGTTGAAAACATGGCCACTAGATTCACATCTAACAGCCACGTCCTTATCCTAATCCCAACCTCACATCTCTCTTAGCAACGGTCATTCTACCTCATTACCCACCAATGACAAGCAATGGGGAAAATGGGGTGTAGGCGGCAGGGTAAGTAACCTACTGACTGTACTAGACTAGAGATAATGCTTGGTCCTGATACACTGACTAAACCGGAAGACAGAAACAGCCTGTAATAACCAATCCCGCCATCTAGTGGTGAAATGGGAGCCTAACATGACACTAGCTAATCAAACACTGGAGCACTCCAGTCATAAATAAATAAATAATCAATCTTATTGACATATAACGCACAGAATAAATGCTGTTTATAATCCTCCTCCACTGAACTGCTGTATTGCACTGAAGTCTTTTGCAAGGGAGTTATAGCCGCTTAGTAATAACCAGGTGTCCCTGAAGCACTAACAGAGACATCCTGTGCATTCCATTTTCACCGTACATTTATTCTAAGGGAAGCCAAGTCCATTGCAATAACATGTGTTTTTTACTATATTTCCAAATAGTTAATTTTGTGACCCATTTCGGACCCTTCCCTAAACTCTTGGTGGAAACCCTGAGTATCTGACGAAATAGTGTTCTGCCTTGTCAGCCCTGGGCCAAAACATCAGAGTGTGAAGGGGCTGCTGTGACAAGGAGAGAGGCAGCGTAAAGCTGTCTTGTCCTCCCTCCTCACTCTCCTAGAGTCTTAAGAAACTGAGCTGGAGGCCTACACACAGGTCCCTGACACCAAGGTTTAGATTCTAAACTGCTCAGCTGCTTTTTCGTCTCAACACCTGGGCTTGGAGAGGGAAGTGGGGGCTCCTGTTAGAGGGCCTGCTATTCATGCCCCTCATTCTTTAGAAACATGCTGATTTTTGCCTTCTTCCCAAACCCAGCCTCTGTGGAGGCACCCTTGTCAGCCCTAATTGCAGCAGCAAGAATTTATTTCCCCATGAACCCCCAGTCTTGCATCCCTCCCACCAGCTGCAGGGAACTCAGTTCATCTCTCCCTCCACTCCTTCCTATGATGCAGGAACACCCTGAAGCCCTCAAACTTCTCCCAACCTCCCACCCACAAATATCCCTCCCCACTCTCTCTCTATTTCCCCCTTCCCTTTACCTGCCCCCACCCTAAAAGCAGTTTCTCTCTCCATCCAAATTAGTTAAGTCAGTTAATTAGGCCCCACCTTCCTAAAATAAACTGCAGAGAGGGCACCCTACAGCTAAAATCAGCAGCTGCCATCTCTTTACCTCTTTTTGTGGGACTTTTGCTGCTGCTGCTCCTGCTCCTCTTCCTAGTGCTCTCCCTTCTGAGTGCCCTGCCTCCCCCTGGACAAGCTGCTTTGCTCCCCCTGTGAAGAGGACAAGCTCCAGCCCTCTGCTCTTTCACTGTCCCCTGTCCCCTGCTATTAAAGCAGCAGCCACAGCTGCTGCTCCCCAGAGGCTACTTTGGCCCTCCCTTCCTGAAGAGAAAGCTATCAAGAACTCATTTTCAATTTATAAACAATTAGAAACATTTTCTTCTTAACGCAATTGCCTCAATTAACACCTCTTTTCTAATAGATGTGGGGCCAAAAGGGGTAAGCAGTTGCAAATACCTGCAAAAGTCATTAGAGTTATACCAGTCAAAATCGGCCTATGTAATTTACTTTCTGCTCTGAGCAATTGGATGTATGTGCTGGATGCACACACAATGGTTGTCGAGATTGAGACAGGATCAAAATGTGTCTAAATGTGTTTTTTCAAAGGCTATGTAATTAAAATGCTTACATTTGTATCACGCCTAGCATGCCTATATGGACAACTCAATTAGCATATCTACGACAGATTCTTTACCGTCACCTTGCAGATACTGTAGCATTGTTCATTTTAGCACAAGAGAGACTGGCCACGTATCCGTGTTAAATTACATTCACATTCTCTGGAGTCACTTGCAAGAAATAAATCACCGCAAATTAATTTTTCCCTGATTTTTCATACCCACAGATCTAAGGAGCAGTAATTAACCACACATTTTAAGTTCTGCTCTAGTTTGCGGTCTATGGAATATTCTTGAGTACTTACAGTATTTGGGGCTGATTTAGAAACTTATGTTAAGAAGAGGAGTGACAGGACAGCTTCCATTCTACTTCTTTACTATCTTATTTGGGAGATCCTCATCTCAGGATGAGATACCAGTTTTCTGAGATTTCATTTCAAGATGAATTGTCAAGTCGCACGTACAAAGAGATAGAATTTGGCATTCTCTTCTTTTAATGTAGAGGCTTTCCTTTCCTGCAAGCCCCTTCATTTGACAGATAATTTAAAAAAATGTATTTAAGTTAGTGCTCATGTATAATTACAGATTCCCAGTCTAGGTCCAGAGTAATTGGCATCCAATAGTTTTGGTTTGCTGGTTGCAGCTTTGGTTTCCTCTAAAGGGTAATCACAGGGTACACTACACAGAAAGAGCTTAGTTGCATTGCCATCAATAAAGAGTGGTGCCAATACAAGCAATCTCCACTGCATGACCAAGATGAAAACTTCCAACTATTTTCGAGGGAAGAAATAAAAAAGTGACTGAAATCAGTGAAAACGGGGAGAGCCTGCAGTTCTGACAATGTATCACCAAAACTACTACAACATCTTAGGAAGAAAAGCCAGCACTGGGTGTCCATCTCATGTCCCATGTTGAACAGGAGAACATGATACCCAATATATGGTGAAAATATAAGGTGATCGTTTTTACCAAAGCCAGGTAAAGACCACTCATCTGCAGCAAGCCCAATATCATTCCTCAATTGTAGCTACAAACTCCTGGAGCAGATATCCTTGGGATAATTAATTATGCCCATGGCAGAACAACTTTTGAGTGATGATCAGCCAGGTTTCTGACCAGATCAAAGCATCTGTGGCCAAGTACTCATTATGTACAAAAATGGATTTTGGACCTTACAACAGCTTCTGATACCATTTGGCACAATGGTTTGTTCTACAATGTATCAAGGGTTCTTCCTAGATGGGTGGTCATGGCAACTGAGCTTATGCTCCAAGATAAAGGTTTTAAGGTGGCTCTGGGCCACAAAACCAGCACCTGGAGATTCCAGAAGAATGGATTCCTACAAGGCCCAGTACTGGCACTAACTTTATTTAATGTATTTACCAGTGACCTTCCTACTAAACACCATCTCCAGGCAGATCATTTAAGCTGACAATATCTGCTTGGCCTCCAGAAATCATGACTTCCAAAAAAATTGAAGAGAACCTGAATAGCAATATGGCTAACATAAAAATATAAGAGCTGCCATACGGGGTCAGATGATGGTCCATCTTGCCCAGCAGTCTGTCTACAACAATGTCCCAAATCAGAGTTTTAGGGGGAGTGTACTGTACAGGGCAGTTATGGAATGATCTATCCCTGTCTTCCACTCCTGGCTTCTGGTAGTCAGAGATTTAGGCTCACCCCGAGCGTGGGGTTGGGTCCCTGACCATCTTGGCTAATACCCATTGATAGACCTGTCCTTCATGAACTTATCCAGTTCTTTTTTGAGCTAGGGTGAACATATGTCCCGATTTTATAGGGACAGCCCCGGTATTTGGAGCTTTTTCTTGTATAGGTGCCAATTACCTCCCACCTCCCTCCCGATTTTTCACACTTACTATCTGGTCACCCTATTTTTGAACCCAGTTATATTTTGGCCTTTACAACATCCCATGTCAATGAATTCCCCTGGTTAGTTATTTATTGTGTGAAAAAGTACTTCCTATTGTTTCTATTAAATTGTCTATTAATTTCATCAGGTAACTCCTGGATTTTGTATTGTGTGAAAGGCTAAATAACACTTCCTTATTCCCTTTTCCCACACCATTCATGATTTTATAGACTTCTATTATATCCCACCTCCCTTAATCATCTCTTTTCTAAGATGAACAGCCCTAATCTTTGTAGTCTCTCTTCATACAGCATCCATTCTATATCTATGATCATCTTTGATGCCTTTCTCTGACCCTTTTCCAGTTCCACTACAACCTTTTTGATATGGGACACCCAGAACTGAACACAGTATTCCAGGTGTGCACACACCATTAATTTATATAGTGGCATTATTAAATGTTCTGTCTTTTTTTATTTCAGTCCTAATAGTTCCTTTGACCACTGCTGTGCATTGAGCAGAAGTTTTCAGAGAACTATCTATGGTGACTCCAAGATCTCTTTCTTAAGTGGCAACAGCTAATTTAGAACCAATCGTTGTATACTTATAGTTGGGTTTATTTTTTCCAACTTGCATTATTTTGCACTTATGAACAATGACTTTCATCAGCCACTTTGTTGCCCAGTCACCCACTTTTGTGAGCTTCCTCTGTAACTCCTAGCAGTCTGCTTTGAATTTAACTATCTTACATAGTTTTGTACAATCTGCAAACTTTGCCACCTTACCATTTGCACCCTATTCCAGATAATTTATGAATGTGTTAAACAGCTCCCAGTACAGATCCTTGGGGGACCCTCCTGCTTACATCTCTTCATTGTGAAAACTGATAATTGTTCCTGCTCTCTGTTTCCTATCTTTTAACCAATTACTGATCCATCAGAGGAACTTCCCTCTTATCCCATGGTTATTTAGTGGCCCCACTGCCTGTTTGGCAGGTTTCCTGCTTCTGATGTAACTTAAAAAAATTATTGTTACTTTTAGCATCTTTAGCATGTTGTTTCTCAATTCTTTTTTGGCCTGCCTTATATATACACACTCCTTCTTATTTTCCTCATTAGAATTTAACTTCCAAATTTTAAAGGATTCCTTTTATGCCTCTAATGGTCTCCATTACTCTGCTGTTTAACCATGGTGGCATTCTTTTGGTCTTTCTACTCTTTTTTTTATGTGGGTATACATTTAGTCTGAGCTTATATTATGGTGTTTTTAAACAGTCTCCATGCTGCTTGTAGACCTTTTACTGCTTGTTACTTGTTTGCTTGTTACTGCTTTTTTTAATTTGTGTCTAAGTAGTGTCCTCATTCTTGTGTAGTTCCCCTTTTTAAAGTAAATGTTACTGTGGTGTTTTTTTGTTTTTGTTTGTATTCCTCCCCTGGAACAAGGATACTAAATTTAATTACATTATAGTCACTATTACCAACTGGTTCAGATGTAGTGACCTCTTGGTCCAGATCCAGTGCTCCACCTAGGACTATATCAAGAATTACCTCACCACTTGTGGATTCCAGGACTAGCTGTTCCAAGAAGAAGTCTTCTAAAAATTTTATCTCCGCAACTTGCCCTGAGGTGACATTAAATCAGTCAACATGGGGATTGTTGAAATTACCCATTACTATCAAGTTTTCTGGTTTTGTAGCCTCTTTAACCTCCTTAGCATTTCACAGTCACTATCACTATTCTGGTCAGGTGGTCAGTAGTATATCATACTATTGCAAGGAACAGACACTGAAGCCAAGTACATCAAAGATCATGTCAACATGTTTCCAATTACACCATCCACCGAGCCAGGTTGAGCTTAACATATTTTTGAATGGTCAATGGCTGGCACACAATACAAAACCAGTATATTTAGGGGTTACCCTAGATCACACACTCACATACAAATGCCATCTCACTAAAGTAGCTGAAAAGATCAAGAGCAGAAACACTTCTGAACAAATTGGTAGGGAGCCAATGTGCAAACACTGCACAGTTCAGGGCTTGTGCTCTGCTACTCAGTTGGAGAATACTGTGTCCCACTTTGGTTAAACTCTGCACCATTATACTAGTAGACACACAGCCTAATCATACCATGAGAATTATCTCGGGCACACCAAAGCCAACAAAACTTGCATGGTCACCAGTCCTTGCCAATGTTCCTCTGTCTAACATCTGGCATCAGAATGCAGCCAACGAACTGATCAGCCAGGTACAGCAAATGATACACAATGTTCAGCAATCCTATCTGGACAGTGCTGTACACCCTCCATCCAACTAATAACATCATCAGTTCACTGTGGTGGGCAGACTGGGAGCGAGTCTCTGCCACGACCAGGAACTCCCACACTATCACGAGGCCACATGAATGGCGACCTAGTTCTGGGCTCTCACACCACCTCTGGAGCCAGCTTAATAGGTTCAAGTGCGGCATGGTTCACTGTGGCAAGACCGACCTTACCAGGGGCATCCAGGGCAGCCAACTATGCATCTGTGGTGCTGTGAAGAATGCAGCACATATACTGGATGGTTGCTCTTCTCATGTTGGGCTTCCATGAGGTCTTCCCAAGCTGAATACTATTGACTCAGAGGCCACTGACTGGCTCAAGACTATTAAGCTGTTTTATTTTGGGTTTTTAAACCTTGCCCACACACAATCACCATATATATATACATATATACACACACATACATACATTATTGAAAAATGAAGTCCCCATTCAACATACAAACACACTACACACACACACACACACTGTTGAAAAATGAAGTCCCCATTCAACGTTCAGAACACATACCGCTTAAAGGGCAGTGCCACTGCAAGCTTCCCTGCCCTTGTGTTCACCTATGACCTGGAAGGAGAAGTTCTAAGGGTGAGGAATAGAAAGAAGTAGCAAAATACAATGGTTTCCTTGCAATAAAAAGCATTATGGCCAAGAATTTTTTGCTAACTCATTTGATAAGACACTAAATATTGCTTAACAACAAAAAGAGATTATTTGTTTTTTTATATAGAGATTTCTCCATTAACTATTGAGGAAAAATGTTAATTAATTTAAGTACTATAATTCCAAATTTGCATACATTTATGGAAAACCTGTTCTTGTTGTAACTGCATATATCCATCTAGAATACAAAATTCCAATTAACAACACTTATAAGTTCTGTTTGTGTCATGCTGGAGATAAGATTTTTCTGAGGCAGTGTAGCATGGATAGCTTCATTCTGAACAGATTCTCATTTCAGATTCAGTTTGAAAACTTACTATAAAAATATACTGTTGACCTCAAATAATATTAGATGGTCTCCAGGAGCACAAAATAATACATGCCATTGTTAAAGACACTACCCCATTGTCTCCTGATTTCAAAGGCCATTTAAACTAAGGCAGACTAAATGTATCCCTGCAATAGTCTGGATAATTATGAAGCGAACGACATACATTCTGGGCAGCTTTTTTCCCCACATATCTGAAATAAATAGCACTTCCATGAAGTTCAGGGGTCTGATTCTGATCTCACAGCAATTTGAACCTTTGTAACTCCATTACCGTCACACAGATTTTGCAAAATCCTGAACCATTTCATTCCAGACAATGGTGTAGGGAGGAGGGGGTTTAGATTTATTAGGAACTGGGGAAACTTTTGGGAAAGATGGAGCCCATACAGGAAGGATGGGCTCCACCTAAACCAAAATGGAACCAGATTGCTGGCACTTAACATTAAAAAGGTCGTAGAGTGGTTTTTAAACTAAAGGCTGTGGGAAAGCCGACAGGTGCAAAGGAGCACATAGTTCAGACATGCCTTAGCGGAGGATCTATTAATAGAGAATCTCTATGTCCTAGTAAGGATGAGAGGATGGAAAATGATAAAATACAGGCAGGATCTGATCAGAAACAGTTAAATAAAGAAGAGTCCCATTCAATTACATCTTGTAATGGCAGACAGCTAAAAGGAGACAGTTTTTAAAGTGCAGGAAAAACACCACAGTGGCCCAACACTGTAGCATTTAATTTCAAAAAGGAGAACTACACAAAAATGAGGAGGTTAATTAAACAGAAATTAAAGGGTACAGTGTCAAAAGTGAAATCTCTGCAAGCTGCTTGGAAACTTTTTAAAGACACCATAATAGAGGCTCAACTTAAATGTATTCCCCAAATTAAAAAACATAGTAAGAGAACCAAAAAAGAACCACTGTGGCTAAACAACAAAGTAAAAGAAGCAGTGAGAGGCAAAAAAGCATCCTTTAAAAAGTGTAAGTTAAATCCTAGTGAGGAAAACAGAAAGGAGCATAAACACTGGCAAATGAAGTGTAAAAATACAATTAGGAAGGCCAAAAAAGAATTTGAGGAACAGTTAGCCAAAGACTCATGAAGTAATAGAAATTTTTTTTAAGTACATCAGAAGCAGGAAGCCTGCTAAACAACCAGTGGGGCCACTGGACGATCGAGGTGCTAGAGGAGCACTCAAGGACGGTAAGGCCATTGCAGAGAAACTAAATGAATTCTTTGCATTGGTCTTCACTGCTGAGGATGTGAGGGAGATTCCCAAACCTGAGACGTTCTTTTTAGGTGACAGATCTGAGGAACTGTCCCAGATTGAGGTATCATTAGAGGAGGTTTTGGAACAAATTGATAAATTACACAGCAATAAGTCACCAGGACCAGATGGTATTCAACCAAGAGTTCCAAAGGAACTCAAATGTGAAATTGCAGAACTACTAACTGTAGTCTGTAACCTATCATTTAAATCAGCTTCTGTACCAGATGACTGGAGGATAACTAATGTGATGCAAGTTTTTAAAAAGGGCTCCAGAGGTGATCCCAACAATTACAGGCCTGTAAACCTGACTTCAATACTGGGCAAACTGGTTGAAACTATAATAAAGAACAATATTGTCAAACATATAGATGAACATAATTTGTTGAGGAAGAGTCAACATGGTTTTAGTAAAGGGAAATCATGCCTCACCAATCTACTACAATTCTTTGAGGGGGTCAACAAACATGTGAACCAAGGGGATCCAGTGGATATAGTGTATTTAGATTTTCAGAAAGCCTTTGACAAGGTCCCTCACCAAAGGCTCTTATGCAAATTAAGCTGCCATGGGATAAGAGGGAAGGTGCTCTCATGGACTGGTAACTGGTTAAAAGATAGGGTAGGTATAAATGGTCAGTTTTCAGAATGGAGAGAGGTAAATAGTGGTGTCCCCCAGGGGTCTGTTCTGGGACCAGTCCTAGTTAAGATATTCATAAATGACCTGGAAAAAAGGGTAAACAGTGAGGTGGCAAAATTTGCAGATGATACAACATTACTAAAGATAGTTAAGACTCAGGCAGACTATGAAGAGCTACAAAAGGATCTCTCAAAACTGGGTGACTGGGCAACAAAATGGCAGATGAAATTTAATGTTGATAAATGCAAAGTAATGCACATTGGAAAGCATAATCCCAACTATACATATAAAATGATGGGGTCTAAATTAGCTGTTACCACTCAAGAAAGATCTTGGAGTAATTGTGGCTAGTTCTCTGAAAACATCCACTCAATGTGCAGCAGCAGTCAAAAAAGCGAACAGAATACTGGGAATAATTAAGAAAGGGATAGATAAGAAGACAGAAAATATCATATCGCCCCTACATAAATCAATGGTACACCCACATTTTGAATACTGAGTGTAGATGTGGTCGCCCCATCTCAAAAAAGATATATTGGAATTGGAAAAGGTTCAGAAAAGGGGTATGGAATGGCTTCCGTATCAGGAGAGATTAGTAAGACTGGGACTTTTCAGCTTGGAAAAGAGATGCCTAAGGGGAGATATGATTGAAGTCTATAAAATCATGACTGGTGTAGAGAAAGTAGATAAGGAAGTGTTGTTTACTACTTCTCATAACACAAGAGCTAGGGGTCACCAAGTAAAATTAACAGGTAACAGGTTTAAAACAAATAAAAGGAAGTATTTCTTCTCACAACACACAGTCAACCTGTGGAACTCATTGCCAGGGGATGTTGTGAAAGCCAAGACCATAACAGGGTTCAAAAAAAAAACTAGATAAATTCATGGAGGATAGGTCCATCAATGGCTATTAGCCAGGATGAGAAGGAATGGTGTCCCTAGCCTCTGTTTGCCAGAAGCTGGGAGTGGGTAACAGGGGATGGATCACTTGATGAGTACCTGTTCAGTTCTTTCCCTCTGGGGCACCTGGCACTGGCCACTGTCGGAAGACAGTATACTGGGCTAGATGGACCTTTGGTCTGACCCAGTAGGGCCATTCTTATGTTCCAACAAGTAGGATTGCAGTTTGTGCACATACTGAGGAAGAGGAGGACAAGCAGGGAAAGGGAGAAGAAAGTCAAAATTAAAGATGGTCAACGACTACGCTTTTTTGTTTTATAAAATTAAAGCCAGGTTTGGTTGAGACTCAGGACCCATTTGACCAGAAACCATAAAGCTCAAGGAGATGGAGTAGGGTTTGGATAAATGATTCACTTTTAGTTCATTCCTCGTTACAATCCTACTACACAGATGTACTATTCACTGGGTGGTGGCAGCAGATGAAGAGGGATAAAAGAACAGAGAAAAAGAAGGGTTGAAATCACCTTTATTATTAGTTCCCTCAGAAGCAGAATAGTTCAGTGGCTCAGGCACTGGACTGGGAGTCAGGAGACCTGCATTCTATTCCTGGCTCTGTCACAGACCTCCTGTGAAACTTTAAGTAAGACACTTCCGATCTCAGTCACTATTTCCCCATTTGTAAAATGTTGATACTGACACCAGACCCACCTTGTAAAAGAACTTTCTGATCTATGGAAAAGAAGCACCGTGTAAAAGCTAAGTGTTATTTAAAAGTGTGGATTGATTTGAGTTCTAGAAACTGATGGGGGAAGGAGAGTCATGGCTCTCCCCCCTTCCCCCGAATTGGAGGGGGGGTGTCAAGTTTTGTAGCAACAAGTTTCTAATATCAATGTTTGCACTTAAAAAGCCCTAGTTCTTGTATTTATGTGGGACACATTTAGTGCATGGGGATTATTTTCTCTTTTGTCCCCGTGTTTTCAACACATGGGAGGTGCAGTAGCTTCACCAAAACACACTCTTGTTTTTGTCAGACCCCTCTACCAAAGTCAATGGATGCCGACACAAACTATTTCGGTATTTAAAATCCATATAGCTTTGCCAGCTTGGCAATGGGCTGTGATTTAGCATGCTAAGTAGGCTGGAGCTCACTGATATTTAACAGCCTCAGCACAGTAGCTATTTCCCTTTAATTACAGAATCACCATGGCTACATTAAACACCAGATGCTTCTTGTTATATTTCAGTTCCAGTTCGCTTTAGTTAACGCTCTGACTAGCACATCTGGACTGTAACTATTTTTTCCTTGTTACCTTTTTTCAGCACAGTACTAAGGCCCAGATCTTCAAAGGTATTTAGGCTCCTAACGTCCACTGAGATCAGTGGACGTTAGGACTGTAAGTACTTTTGAGGATCTGGGCCCAACTCCTTATCCAGCCAAATGGAAAGCAAAATGCCCAGCCAGACAGGCAATTTGATTACCATTGACTTTAATAGAAACACCCAGAACGTTCTAAGCCCTTTCCAAACTGAAAAGAAGGCCCAGTTTCTGCCCCAAGAAGCTCACAGTATGTGTAGAACTCGGGAAGCAGTGGCTTACTTTATCATGCTCAGACTCATATCACATTTAGTGATACTTATTCAACCACTACAACAAGTAAGTGCAGTTTGGTAATGAGCTTCAGGAATGAAGGGGAAGGTTCTCATGTCTGCTGTGGTTACTTAGTGCTGTTGGACAATGCAAATAGGCTGTAAAGCTCATTTAAATGGCTACATGGGAATTCTTTCAGCAAAAGGCACCCCTGAATGGCACAGAGCTTGGATTACAACTCTGTGCTATCCTTTTCATTGCTCCTGGGCTAGGCAGCATGGCTGGGAAGAAAAGGAGTATGGTCAGAGTGTTTCTATGCTCTGACTATTCCTGATGACTACAATGGGTCATTGGGGCCATAGGCAGCCTGGAATAAATTAGAGCTCTCTTAAGGCTGCTGTAACTTACACGAGGAAACAAACTCACTTCTGCCTAGCCTCAAGATCTGGTAGCCAGTAAAGTTGCTTTAAACTACCTTTGTCCACTTCTGCCCAGATCCTGTGTTGACTGGCTGGATCTGAATTGGGGGATGCCATTTGTTTTAATTGTGATTTATTTACCAGGTAAAAGTCATTCATCTCAAAAAGATGCACTGACTGTTGTGGACCTTACATAAAATATTTCATACCTATTAATAAAATGTCTTTCAGGGCAAGTTTGTGAGATGTAGTTTCTCTGGAACTATTTAATTTCTGTTAATATACACTGTGAGCTTGCATCTAATTCAATTTATAAAAACATCAAGTACTGTTTACGAGGAACTCATGGATTGTTAGACGGATGCGTAACCCAGATGCCTGTATAATTGCCTTCAATGTCATTAATTGGACTGATTGAATTATTATTTACATGAGGCTTCTGAATAATCTTCTGAAATGACAGTATAATGAGTACTTGTAGGGTGTTGTTGGTTTTGGCGCAATAGCATATAGGAATCTCTTCATACATTAATATTAAATATCACAGTATTTAAAAGAGAGAAAGAGGGGAAAGATGACTTTTTTACTCCCTTAGGTACCAATACAGTTCAATGAGTGTCAGAGTCAACAATACTGAAACCAGGATAATTTAGGTTCCACTACATCACAAGTGTAACATCAAACAGCAGCAGCAGTATTGGAGTTTGGCTCGCTCATGGTCTGTTTTTAATTAAATCTGTGAAACCTACTCCCCTCAGTAATCATCCCAGTTGCATGAAAAAAAAAAAAAAAAAAGTGAACCAAAACCAACCGAACAACAAACCCTTAGTGCAGTAAGCAAGTTTGATTTATAGGACAAGGTAAAATTTGTACATTCCCCTACAGTAGACCTGCAAAATCTTTTATTGGGATATGCTAATCTCAGTTCTGAAATCTTTGCTATGCTTCTGTTTTTCATTCCTCCAGGGGCAAAGCCATTTCTGCACTCCTAGCTTGAATGGATCAAATTCAATTGGGCTAATGTCAGGTCTAACTGTTATTAATGAACCTGAACTGGGAAAGTTATTTATTTGAAAAATGGGCTCAAATTTCAATAAAGTCAGTCCCCTAGACAATAAACAAGTCTGATAAATGGAAACAAAAATGTATAGGCTGCATTTATGTTAGCTCTAAACTATTTATTTATTAATAAAGGGACGCCAATACCATACACACATTAGATTATGGAATAGGTTCTCTTCTCATTTACAGTGCTTGAACTCAGGTCCCCAGATATTGTAGTGAGGAGCATAATATAAAAATCAAGATTATTATTGGTATTACAGTAGCACATATAGGGCCCCATGAGCTAGATGCTGTATACACACTTAGTGACAGACAGTCCTGCCTCAAAGAGTTTACAGTTGTATGCCGTGATCCTGTACTGAACTCCCTACAGGCTCAGGTGTCTGCCATCTGTCTCCAGGCCTGCTGACAGGTGGGGCCCAGGTGATTTAAAAGGGCCCGGGGGCCCCTGGTTGCTGCCAGGGGCGGCTCTAGCTTTTTTGCCGCCCCAAGCACGGCAGGCAGGCTGCCTTTGGCAGCTTGCCTGCGGGAAGTCCCCGGTCCCCACGGATTCGGTGGCATGCCTGCAGGAGGTCCACCAGTCCCGCAGCTTCAGCATACCCGCCACCGAATCTGCGGGACCAGCAGACCTCCCGCAGGCATGCCGCCGAAGGCAGCCTGACTGCCCTCCTCGCTGGGACTGGCAGGACGCCCCCCGCGGCTTGCCACCCCAGGCACGCACTTGGAGCGCTGGTACCTGGAGCCGCCACTGGTTGCTGCTGCAGCCGGCAGCACAGCAGAGCTAAGGCAGGCTTCCTGCCCGCCCTCGCTCCGCGCTGCTCCCAGAAGTGGCTGGAACAGCCTTCCGGCCCCTGGTGGGGGGGCAAGGGATCTCCGCACGCTGCCCCCACCACCAGCGCTGACTCCGCAGTTCCCCTTGGCCAGGAACTGCAGCCAATGGGAGCTGCAGGGGTGGTACCTGCGGGCAGTGGTGGGCAGAGACCCTGTAGCCCCCCCTGCCAGAAGAGTGTGTCGGTCACTTTCGGGAGCCACTTGAGGTAAATGCTGAGCCCCTGACCCCCTCCTGCACTCCAACCCTCTGCCCAAGCCTAGAGCCTGCACCCAAACTCCCTCCCAGAGCCTGCACCCCACACCCCCTCCTGCACCCCAACCCTCTGCCCCACCCTGGTGACAGTGAGTGAGGGTGGGGGAGAGGAGCGACAGAGGGAGGGGGGATGGAGTGAGCAGGGGGCGTGGCCTCAGAGAAGGGGCTGGACAGGGGCATGGCCACAGGGTAGGGGCAGGGCAAGGTTATTTAGGTTTGTGCAATTAGACAGTTGGCAATCCTACTGGGTGGGCATGTGGAAGCCCTAGCCGTGCTGGAAGGGAACGCCCAGCAGTGCAGCTGGCAGCTTGCTGGGCACCAGCCAGTGCAGGCACAGCACTGCCCAAATGTTAAGCGGACCGTGTCCATGTTGGAGCAGCTTGTGTGTGCGTGGGGGCCCATTGACTGTTCGGCCCTAAATTTGTGATTTAAAACAGTGATTCATTTTGTGACCTCCGGTCAGTTCCTTGCTCTCCTTATGTCTGGTTATCTACAATAGCTATAAAATTGAGTAAAACACAGGAACTTAATGAAAAACAGATGCTGCTTTTGAGCTGTGCTACCTTGGGAAAACAAAATAGAGAATACATATTCCATTATTGTTTCAGATAATATATAGTTAGTGATGAATCAATAATTCTTAGACCACCGCTCATGTGGAAGTTCAAAACATAATTCTGGGTTTGACTTTTCTCCCATATTCTGGTAGAACTCAGGAACAATCCTATTAAAAGAACTGGAGACACACTGGTACAAAGATGTTATGAAATCGCAATCAGACCCACTTTTTTTTAAAATGGCAGAAAACAGCTTTTCTTTACTCATGATAGGACATATGTAGTGTTTGTATGTCCAGACAAGAGAGTTATGCTGTTTAATACACATAGCAGCACCACCACCTTTGTTACTAGAAGACTATGCACAGCCTTCCATGATAAACTTTCAAATGTATTTCATAGCCAAAGTGCACCTGAGCCTGATGTTATGGGGACTTTAGCTCCCAATGACACTCTTGAAGCTACTGCTGCTGGTTAGAGATGGGTCCAAAGATCTGGGGGAGGATCTAAATCCCATCCCTGCACTGAATAAGATATCCAGCATATCCCCTGAACTTTGGGGAAGTTCATTCTGGGTTTAAACACTGTAGGTTGGGGTTATCCCTACTGCTATCAGCTTTTGCTGCCATCGTCACCATCAAAAACTAGTCGATTACTAGTGACTAGTGTTAATTATGCCCTTTTTGATCTACACCTTTATACAGGAGCTCACTCTCCCAGATTCCCCACACCACATACAAGTGCCTGGCTCTGCCACCCTTAATCCCTCACCTGCAATACCATCCAACTTCAGCGGGCTGTGGCAGAAATTGAATATCTAACTGTCCTGCCCGACTCTTTGCTTGAGCAAGTTGAGTTTTACATTCACCCTCTGGCTTCTTGGTTCGCCTAAGGATATTCCACAGCATCCAAGATGGGTGAGGCTTCTTCTTTTAGTTTTGTTTTTAAAACTACAGCCTAATGATGTCATGTGACTCCTATCTCAGACAACCGTGTTGTGATTCATAATCCCTCTCCTTCTAACCTCTTCTTTTCTCCTCCTTTCTATTTTTGATATTGATAACATGCTATTGTCCAGGCCCAGCTCTCACCCATAAAAATCGGGAACTTTTCTCTTGCTGTAGAATGGCAACTATCACCTTAGGGTCTTTGATTTGCTCCAGAATCTGCTTCAGTGGCTGGTGACACATACAGTGTCTCTTTGGAAATGTTCCATTAATCACTGAAGAGGGTTTTGGGTGTATCTTGGCACTGATGCACATTTCTTTTGAAGTCTCGGGACTTGTCTTCACTGCCAAATAGGTATGTTTTCTACTTCTGAGTAACAGGTGTGAGTTATTCTGAGGTACAAACACAGTGAAGATGAGGCACTGTAGTTTTAGCTGGAGCTAAACTCACTGAGGTCAATGTCAGGAATTCAGCTGGCTCCAGGCACAGTTGCCTAGCTGCCCAATGAGCTCAGCTGGGCCCAATCAGCCTTCACTAAGTGACTGTACTCCTTGATTGGACAGAAGGGCCAACAGATCCCTATTTAAGCCTGGTGGCCACAGTAACTGCTGAATGGGTTCTATGTCTGTAACTACACCAGAGGTGCTTCTTGGTTAGTTCTTGCTCCTGTCTGTCTCTGATTCCTAGCTCTGACGATTGGCTTGTCTTCTAGCTATGACTCTGCTCGGTGATTCTGTTCTTGACTCCTAGCTATGACCAAGGGTTTGCCCCTGAGTATGCCTCTGGTTCTACCTTCTGCTCTGACTGCTGCCTACACCTTGATGTGTGATAGTCAAACCTTGGAGGAGGAATGAGACTGTTTACCTCATGGTAAAACTAAAGTACCTGTGCTTCACCGAATGAAGGTGGATAAAGGAGCACTTAATATCATACTTCAGTGAGAGGGGAAAAGGGGATGACTGAACCATACTAACTGGTATGTGGAAAAAGGGCTGGAATCATTAAAATCCTGATCTGCAGATTTTAGTTAAATACCATTCAGTTCTAGTCATTACTTTACTTTTTTTGTTTTTTTCAAAGACACTTTAAGTTAATATGTAATTAGTTCTTTTGTTTGCGCTAGATTTAGGATGGAAGGATTGTGGCTGGGTAGATCATAAAAATAGTTCCTGTTAGTTCTTCCAGACAAAGATAAATGTCTCTAATTAGTTTAGTTTTAACAGTCTGGAAAAATGTCCACCTGCTGAGTAAGTATGTGTACATGAATTTACCATTAATTTACATACTTTGTGCTGGCATTTCTCCTTTACATTCTGATTTTAAAATCAAACAGTTATCTTTAAAGTATGAACACAACTCAAGTTTCCAGTCTTGCTGTTATCATCTGCAGCTATTAAGTCTTGACTTGTGAAAGTTAGCATCATCTGATCTCTGCAGTCTCTGTACAATTCATTTGTATAGCTAAGCCTATTTAGAGCTCACTTTTTTATGGTA
The DNA here is from genome assembly GCF_013100865.1 of Trachemys scripta elegans. NCBI lineage: Eukaryota > Metazoa > Chordata > Testudines > Emydidae > Trachemys > Trachemys scripta. The sequence goes on along the minus strand of NC_048298.1, from coordinate 228,594,832 downwards.
TCAGTGTTTTAGATTAGGTTTAAGTAAGGCACTGTCATGTTTCTATGATAAACCCTTTTTGCAGGGGTTGATACATTATTACAGATACTTTAAATTACATTGGGGTGAAATATAACATGAGTTTGGAAGCAATATATTTTTCAACACAATTATTTGAATGTTATCATCTATTATAGTTACAAAGCAGCAACACAACTCACTTTGTGTGGTAGGTGAAATAAAATTTTCAGTTATACAGATAGAATTTTTCAAAGAGGACGTGGGGATTTAGTGACAACTGCCATTGACATGAATGGGCATTTTGTGGCCATATACCTTTGTCTGCTTTGAAAATCTTAACCAGATTGTTGGATTTCTGTATGGTCTGGAGATGGCTCTGAGAACAGACCAAAGCCAGTGTAAGGCAACCCCTCTCAAATCTGTAAGTGAGACTGCAGCACCTCTTGATCGATGATAGCAAAGGCAGCTGAGAGATCGAATAAGGTCAGCTTTGGTAGCTGAGATTCACACACAGCCAGGAGCAGGTCATAATTCAGTGCCATCTGTAATTCGGAGACAGGACCAGGTCTGAAGCCAGCAAGACATGTTTATTTTAGACATCTAGATGCTCTGAGTCATCTCAGCATAGTTTTAGCCATAATCTTAACCAAACATGGAAAATGGCCATGAAGACTGTAGTTGACGAGATTGCCAATATCAAGTGATGGTTGCCTAAGCAAAGGTTGTATACATACTTTAAGGTAACTTTAATGGGCCCTTTGTGGGGCAGGTCATTTTTTTCCACTGGCCTTCACAGCCAGGAAAGACATGGGTTCAAAACACAGGTAATGGAATTAAGTTCTCTCAGCATATCCAAAACCTCAGTGAGCACTGCCAGCCTGAACTCAACATTTTCTGTTCTGCTATCACAATGTGTACTGTTTGGTCCAAAACTGAGCGCATGCTTTCTCTCCCTCCAAACCAGCAAGAAATTCCCTTAAGGTGGTACCTGAATGAGGTCTCCCACCGTAAAGCTATAGTGTTCCCTTTGGTATGGGAGTCCTGGGATAAATGACACTGGGCTGCTGTACAGTATGCACTGCAAAAGCCTTGTATTCACTTTTTTCAGAATTTTGCCCATTGTGGAAATACCAGTAAACAAGGTACGGTAGTGCCCTGCTACAATAATGACAAGCACTAGTTATATCTGCTTTGAAGTGCATTCTGCTTTGAACTGTAACTGAAGGCTATTGAATGAATTTATAATACATTAACACAGCCACATAACGTAATTGATACAGAATGTGTTGCTTAGTATAAAAGATCTTTGCTAGGCAGTCCCAAAATTCACGCAGCCTCTCAGGACTTTTCTCCACTGCAAAATTAACTTTGGTTCTTAGCCAGGTTAGGGACAACACCCAAATACCATCTACACCCAAAACACCTCTCATCCAGGTGGTACTTTTCACCTGGGCTAGCCAGTCCATCCTGGGGTAAAAGCTAAAGCCTGAGTGCTGCTTACACTCAGGCTGGTAACCTGCCCATTTTGCAGTGGGTGTGCATGGTAAACTACTTGAGTGGTGCTAATCCTCCAATGTCTTACCATATTTCTTCCCCCTCCTCCCCCATGTCCAGAAGATCAGACAAGTTCTCCCATAATTCACTGGGAAAGAATCATAGAATGATTCAGTTTACTGACGCACCAAAAACATAGGCTGTGCTCCAAGCAACTCCAGTGATACATGCAGTTTAGTGCAGCACCAATATAAATGCAGTAACTTGAGTGTGGCTTTGCAGTGTGGATGCTCACAACCAACTAGGCCAACCTGGTTGCTCAGACTCTGGTGTCACTCCCCCCAAGTTAACTATGTAGTGAAGATGTTGTCTCACTTCAGAATGAACTGAAGATAAAGTTCTCCACTGAATCCCCAGTGTTCTAAAGTGCACTGACTTTTTATAACAATCAAAAATCTATAATCAGATCTCTTGAATCTCTCTTGAAATCTTTATGAACTGCAGACATATACATAAAGACTTTGGGTGCAGAAAGGTTTTTTTAAAGGAATGTGAAGTAAGGCATATTGAGTGAGAAACAGCAGTACAATGAGCATGCAAAGTTCTCAGAGTAGAAAATTGCAGTACTAAAACCTGGTCTGCACTACACAATTAGGTCATTGCAAGGCAGCTTATATTGACCTAGATGTGAATGTGTCAAATTGGTCTCCCACCACTTTAAGTGCTCCATTATGCTGACATAGTAACTCCACTTCCCTGAGCGGCGTAGAGCCACAGTCGATGTACTTAGGTCATAAGAATGGCCATACTGAGTCAGACCAATGGTCCATCAAGCCCAGTATCCTGTCTTTGGACAGTGGCCAATGCCTGGCGTGTCAGAAGGAATGAATAGAACAGGGCAATTATTGAGTGATCCATCCTCTGTCATGTCCAACCTCTGGCAGTCAAAGGCTAGGGACACCCAGTGCATGGGGTTGCATCCCTAACTGTCTTGGTTAATAGCCATTGATGGACCTGTCCTCCAGGAACTTATCTTTTTTTGAACGCTGTTATAGCTTTGGCCTTCACTACAACCCCTGACAATGCGTTCCAACGCATTGACTGTGCGTTGTGTGAAGAAATACTTCCTTTTGTTTGTTTTAAATCTGCTGCCTAGTAATTTCATTGGGTGACCCCTGGTTCTTGTGTTATGTGAAGGAGTAAATAACACTTTCTTATTCACTTTCTCCATACTATTCATGGTTTTATAGACTTCTATTATATTCCCTCTTAGTCATCTCTTTTCCAAGCTGTAAAGTCCTAGTCTTTTTAATCTCTCCTTGTATGAAAGCTGTTCCTTAATAATTTTGTTGCCCTTTTCTGTACTTTTTCCAATTCCAATATTTCTTTTTTGAGATGGGGCGACCAGAACTGCACACATTATTCAAGATGTGGGCATATCATGGATTTGTATAGTGGCATTATGATACATTCTGTCTTATTAGCTATCCCTTTCCTAATGGTTCCTAACTTTCTGTTAGCTTTTTTTGACTGCTGCTGCACACTGAGAGGATGTTTTCAGAGAACTAGCCACAATGACTCTCAGATCTCTTAGATTTACACCATTTTTGTCTTGTTTTTCTTCCAACAGTTTTAGTTATTGTAAGTTAGGAGAGTTGTCTTTATTTGTGACCTTCCTGCTAGCTTTGTGGGTCTAGTTGTTGGTGTACTGTTTGTTTGTTCTTCGTAATAATGTATGTTACTATAACTGGCAGTTTCTTTTTTAACTGCCAAGTTCTTGCTATTATTGTGGTTTTATTCCCCTTTCAATAATGTTTATAGTACATAGAAATGATGAGCTAAAGGTTGGCTACTGGAGCACTCCAGTGCCCCTAAGAAGGCTTTTCATATCTTTATACCATATTCTATATGTAAAATGATGTTATGGATACAGCCTCCACACTTTCACCTAGAGATGTTGTGGAAAGAAAGGGAGAAAAGATAACTTAAAATGGGCATCACAATATAAAAGATAAAATACAAGAAGAAAACCTTTCTCTTCATGACTACAGGTGTCGTCAATTGCAGAATGTGTGTGCTACAGGCACATTGCAAAGCATAATAAAATAAAGGAGGAGATAAACATATGCTTATCTGCTTGTGATGTTTTTTTCTAAAATGGTGAGCTCTGATCCTGCACACACTTGTGCATATGAGAGACTTAAGCATTTGCATTAAGCATCTAACCACTGAAACTGCTTACTGATGTAAAGTTCTCTCATATGCAAGTAGATGCAGGATCAGGGCCTTATTTATATATGCCTGCCTGTCTCTTCCATATATGTAGTAGATTGTGAAATCTTTAGGCATTGCAGCTTCCCTATTCTCCCCACTAATGTTGCAAGACAGGAGATCCAGTCTCTCTTTGCTGGCTATTTGGCAGCTCTCCCAAGAAACCCCACTGCCACAATGGGGGTTCTCTTCCTCCATCTCTTTTCTCTTCCAGTGTACTACGGTGGGGCAGTGAGAGGGGCAATGGGTTAAAATTCTATGCTGACAAATTCCAACTCATAAGGAATTAATTTGCGGGAGCTTATCTGGCACAGGCACAACTGCTCTATGGCAGGAGAGGAAATAATGAAAAGAGAGTTCTCCCCTTCCCTGAAATATGTCCTTTTCCTGCTGTTAATCTCCATTTAATGCTGCCTGAATCAAACCTCTCTCTGTCTCCCCCCGCCCTAGTTCCTGCTGGTGTCAGCTGGCTTCTGTTGCTGCAGCTGTTTGTTTAGATTGTAAGCTCTTTGTGGCAGGGACAGCCTGCTACTCTGTGTTTGTATAGCGCCTACCACAAGGGCCAACCAAGAATGGGGCCTTATTAGGTGCTACCGTAAAACATTATTAATAATAGCTGACCCTGTAGGTGAGAGATGTAGTTGGGGAGAACAAATGCTACAGTTCATTCTCTTCCCGGTGGGTCAGGGAGAGAGTGTGCAAGCAAGAGCACAAGAGACCCAGAGCATGGGGGCAAGAGGAAAAAGACAGCAGTTGGGGGTGGCCGTAATTCAATTCAATGAGACTTTATCGGCACGACAAATTACACAAGCATTGCCAATGTATGAAAAAGAGACTGACCCCTTGGCTGTCTGTCAGAGGCAGGTCTGACTTGCCCAGAAGTTGAATGCATCTTGTGTTTGGGCTCTGTTCCCCTCTAGTCATTACTGTCAACTCCTGATCAGGTAGCTACATAGCATGATGCCTTCTCTGCTATCTCTCCTTTTGCCCAGGGCTGGGTGCAGCTGTTTCTCCTCTCTTTTTGATTAGATGTTTAAAAAATGATTCCCGATCATTTGAAGAAGTTTTTCACACTCCCTTGTATTTCTGACACTGAAGTGGAAAGTGTCTCTTTCTCACCTCTAATTTGTGACGGCGGATGCTGTATGTGGGTGAGAGTCTGCTTTAGTTTTGCCCATTTCCTTATTGTGAGGTAATCTGCTAGTACGATAGCTCTGTGCAAGGGTCTAGGGTAGACAGCACAGTTTGTTGGTGGTTTTAATTTGCTCTTCCCAGTGACTCAGCTCATGGGGTTTTAGGTGCTGATCTAGCATTTTGAGATTTTGGGTGGGGTTGTTTGCTCCACTGGTTGGGAGATTGGAGTTGCTGAGAGTGGTGGGGCAGGAATGATGATATAGAGAAAGGGATCACGTTTTCATGTAGCTTTTTTTTTGTCCTCCTAAATTCTGCATCATGAAAGAAGCTGCTTTGGTTGAGATAGCACTGAAGTCTATTATTCTTTACTGTAGATTAACAGAGGAAGTTTGGCCCAGTTCTACTCTGCAGCCATTTTTGCTGGAGTTCCCATGCAAGTAGAGTATTTGTTTACAGAACTGCAGCTATGGGGTTTCTATTGGGGTTTTATCCTAATCAGCTCAGTTGTTAAAGTTGAGCCCCAGATATAACTCCACTATTGTAGAATGGGTTGGATTATTACTGTCAAATAGTTGTATTGGGGTGTTGTAGCTATCTAATGGTTTCTTTATGGTACAGAAGGTCTGCAGAGATTTACCTTGTAATATTTCTATAGTCAGTATGTGACTCCATGATACATTTATTATGAGGCCTGGTATGTAAATAGGGTGCATTCAATTTCCATGTCTCTGTAGTGGAATTTTCCTCTGCTCTGGTTGATCTGAAGAACCGCTCTGTGTAGCTTGAAAGCTTGTCTCTCTCACCAACAGAAGTCGGTCCACTAAAAGATATCACCTCATCTACCTTGTCTCACTAATATCCTGGGACCGACTTAGCTACAACAACACTGCATACATGATTGGTTTGGGACTTTTTATGAACTAGCGTGACTTCAGGGTTTTCTTCCAGGTTGACTTGTAGGGTCTATGTACTGCACACACTTCTCAAAGGGTACGTTTTTTTGGAGACCATTCTGGGTAGGTAATGATATGACACTGAGCATTTGGTGAGTGACAGGCAGGCACGGAATCCTGGGGTAGGGTGGACACAGAGCACTATACACATATACATAGAGGTATGGTCCATGCACATGTAAAGACATGCATACTTCTAGGCTATAGATGGAGAACATTGTACTACTGGGGTATTGTGGAAGAAGGAACTTCTTGTCCTCCTCGCCTTTCTTTCCCCTCCCCCACAATTTCTTTGAGTGATTGCTCTTATGCTTGCTGGTTGTTTTGATGATCAGTCAGTAATAGTCTATGCACTGTAAACGTGTATTGTTTCAAACATCTCAATGTAGCCAGAAATTTAAAAGGGAAGCCATTAAATATTGACATTTGCACCTCATTATTTGATAATTTCACCCCAAGCTGATTCCCTTAAACAGCACTTTCCCTAAGCCAAAATGTCATCAATTTGATCTAAATATTGGAGATGTATGCTGTATGTGGAGGAAGGGATGGAGGGAAAGCTATTACAGTGAAACTGATAGTCTCTGCTATTCCACGTTTACTTACCTACCCATTGAAAAATGTTGTCAAAGAACTGAAGTAATTTGAGAAGCACAATCTTTTATAAAGATGAGCCATAAGCAGCCATATTAAATGATTCCATGGTTTTATAATGTTATCTGTTTTCCATATTTCCAACATTATTCATAAAAAATAACTGACCCTGGTCCAGAGATCCATTTATTTTTGTGCCTTATTGGAATGTGACAGTTGAATATTTAAATACCATTATCTGGGAATTGGAAAGAACAAAGCAAATTTGGAGTGAGAAAGCTAATTTTTTTTTAATCTGTTTGATGTGCACTTCCCTACTTTGTAGAATAAAGCCATTTAGTTACCTTCCCCGTTCTGTCCTTGTTCAAACAAAGGCTTCAAGGGGAGTCTTGCCGGAGGAAGGGCTTCTGAGTTTTAACTGATCATAAAAAAGCTATTTCTTGTGTCAGATTGGAAAAGCATGCAGTTATGCATGCAGCAATTAAATATCTATTTCATTGTGTGAGAAACACTCCAACATTTTAGATCTAGTTTTCTCTTTATCCCTCTCCTATTATAGTAATTTAACCTTATCACCGCCTTGGGATCTGTGATGTACTCTCTACAAAGGAAAGGAATATGCATGTGCTCATTGAATAGTACCCTGTCATAGAATAAGTGGGGAATGCCTTTATGCAAACTGTGGTCCTTGCTTTGCCAGTAGAGGCAGCGTGTGTGTATGTGTATCTATGAAATGTGATTTTACAGCTGTCAGAGTACATGCACATTTTTTGTGCTAGTCTGCTTATTTTTCTTGAATAAAATGGCTACATAGCCTGGGGAAGCATTCTTGAGGTACAGAAAGAGAACCCACATTTGCATTCATGTCATCGTTACACCCAAATTGCATGTCCTATAAAAGTGCAAAGATACAATATATAAAGGAGGAGGGCTAAACAGTGAGCCAACCAGGGCCGGCTCTAAGTTTTTTGCCGCCCCAGGCAAAAAAGAAGAGCGGCGCACCACTGTACCCCCCCGCGGCGAGCGACACACAGCCGAATCCGCCCCCACCAGCACCACTGAAATCCCCGCCCCCCCCTGCACCACGCCGCCCGAAGCCCCGCCCCCGAGCGCCACGCAAGCCCCCGCCACCCCAGTGCTGCACCGTCCCAAGCCCCGCCCCTTCAAGCGCTGCGCCCCCGCGCCCCCTCCGAGTGACGCGCCGTGCAAAGCCCCTGCCTCCCCTCCGATCACTGTGCCAAGCCCCCGCCTCCCAGCGCCGCGCCAAGCCCCCACCCCTTCAAGCGCCGCGCCGCCTGAAGCCCCGCCCCCTCCAAGCACTGCACCACCCGAAACCCCCGCTCTCCCTCCGAGCCCCGCACTAAGCCCCGCCCCCCCAACGCTGTGCCAAGCACTTGACCCTCCGAGTGCCGTGCTGCCCAAAGCCTCTGTCCCCCTCAGAGCGCCGCGCCCCCGCCCCCCGTCTGAGTGATGCACCCTGCCAAGCCCCCCCCCCCCCCCCGAGCGCCCCGCCGCCGAACCAAAATAAATAAATAAATAAAAATCCTAGTGCCGCCCCACTCCAAGGTGCCGCCCCAAGCACGTTCTTGGTCGGCTGGTGCCTGGAGCCGGCCCTGGAGCCAACGAAGTACAGAGTCCAAATATTATCAATTTAGACTCCTACATTGTGTCTGCCAATAGCTATCTAGGCTGATTCAAAAATCTCAAAAGAAATATATAATTCAGTTAGGAAACAATGTCACATGACTTAAGTCTTTAAAACATGCCTTCCATTTTGAAAGTATTACTCGTTCCACTGGCATTCTCTCTTTTGGGCTATGACTTGGGGGTTGCCCGTAACCCCCTCCTGTCCATGTACAAAAACCTCTCACTTGAATTTAGTGGTGCTTCCGTCAGAGCTAACTGGCCTGGCTGGGGGTATGGGTTAGACACTAGGTCCTATTTTCACTTGGGCTGATCATTACCAAGAGGACAGGTTAAGACACAGGCTAAACCACTCGAATGCTGATAGTCCTCCAGTCCAGTGCCTTCCTGCAATACACCCCTCTGTGTACCAGAAGGACAGAAGTTCTTCCACAATTCACTGGAAAATGAGCACAGAGCAACTCAGCTTATTGTAGCACAAGAACCATGGGATCTGTCCACAGAAGGCTAATGATACTCCCCTCCGGTGAATGCTGCACCAGTAAGCACATCGTAACTCAAGTGTGATTTAAGTGTGAAGAGCCACATTACAAAACTAATCCAGGTGCTGATCTCTTGAGTTAACTCTGCAGTGAAAAAAAATGCCCTAAGAGAAACAGACGCTGTCTTCTTCCCTCCTGTCCCCTGCTTGAATTCCAGTTATGGCCCCAACACCTCCCTACTAGCTTTCATCAGCAAGGAGGCATTGCATCTGACTGACAGATTGTACAACATCCATTACTCAGCAAGTATCATAGCCTAAGGCACTAGCAGACAAGACTTCGTTTTTGTTCCAACAAGAAACTCTACTATCATGAAGACAGAGATTCCCATGTTATCAAATCAGTCTTACCTGAAAAATAATCTGAAAAACTGTCAAAATGAGAAATGCTTGCGGAATTGGTTAGCTTTTGCTAATCTGATTTTTCAATTTTTGTAGTTCAAGGATGGCATCAAGCTATGGAAAGTTCCTTTGACTTCTCACACAGGTGATTTTCTTCATTGGTAGCACATTCCACACTCCAGATATAGTAACCAATTGAAGAGTGTGCATCTGGTATCTTCTAACCAAGTCCCTCATATTTGCCAATGAATATGTTATTAGACTATATCCTTTCAATCTAACTATTGTTTTCGCTGGCTTGATTTAGTAAAAAAGCAAAAAGAAAGCAGAGCCCAAGGGTTTTTTCTTCCAGACATTTAGTTTTGTGCATTGTCCTGTTACAGGGCATGTTACCATCCACTATGTAGCATTGTTCTGTATTGGTAGACAGTTGCTATGTTTCACCCCAGCAGCAGCTGGATCTGAGGTGGTCCATACAGAGAGAGAGCCTAATCCTCCAACACTTATTCAGTTGTGAATTCAATGGGATTACTCACAGGAGTATGAGTTGTAGGGTTGGATCCATAGTTTATTAGAATTTATAGGCTTGAATGTCTGACTAATGGTATGAAAGTCTACATTATTGTTAATCACCATTAATGGATGGAGGATTTCTCCCAGTCATATCCCTTCCAGCATTTATTATCTCTAACATTAAATACTCATTCTATTTATTGGTTTGAAGTCTATGGATGTAATAGTTTATCATTAATATCACTTAAACACTTTGGGACATAGACTATGCCTTCCTGTGTGTTTTATATAGCACCTAACTCAATGGGGCACAAACCTGATTAGGGCCTATGGGTACTAGTATACTACAAATAATAATAGATGGGAAAACCATGGTGCTACTTTGCTTGCCTGGTTCTGACAGAGCAAGCTATCAGAAAGGAGATGAGTTATAGTGATAGCTTCCAAGGCCACTAGGGACCATCAGATCAGCTACTCCAATTGCCTGTATAACACAGGCCCTACATTCCACCCAGTTACCTCTGTACCAAACCCGCATCATAGTCATCCTGGGAGTTTTATTCTCATGGCCATAAAACTTGGAGGGGCCTAAAGGAAGAGGAGATGAGTGTGGATATCCCTTGTGACAGACAGTGCCGGGTTTGGGTGCGAAGATGTTGTTGTCAATGGAACATGGAAAAGAGCTGGTTGGGAGTTTCTCCCCACAAACACAGCCAAGTTTGGAACTGGGGTATATGTTCTGAAGTATGTGGCTTCTTTCCACGCCTGTGAAAACAGCTTGTTTGGGTTTGATGATGGAGGCATCATAGTTGAGGGCAGAGGATTCTGCTCCTCATGTATAGAGTTGGAAATGGAAGTGGAGGATGTGAGTATCTTTCTCAGTGTGCCAAAGAAGTGGCTGTATCTCTCCTTCTCAGTAGCTCTCAGTCTTAAGCAAACACAGCATTAATATAACATTCTGAGGAAAGCTTATTTGAATACACATCCACCAACCCTCTATTTGCTGATCTCAGAGGCCATTCATTATATTAAGGACTCTTGTGGTGAGTGCACAGTTAAGGTTGTGACTCACAACTGCTGAAAATATTCTAGTTTTGACACTCGTTGTAGCTTCCTCAAAGATCTTCCTTTTCACCTCAAAATTTCTCATGTCTGCTTTCTTGCCAGATAACTATTTTTGGTAAATTTGAGTTCAGTTACCCAAGCTTTTTTTTTCAAAAGATATGAGAAAATTTGAAAAAGAAAGTTGGCCCTAAAAAAATCTCTTAAAACTTTAATTTGTCTGTTTCAATCGAACTAGTGCCATTGATGCCTGGGTGGTTAATTTGGCCATTATTTGTTACAAATATTTGTATTTTTCAGAACTTTGCCTGATGGTCTACTGAAACATAGATAATCTGCTGGCACATGGGTGCGTTGCTAGAGTTTCTGAAGGTCTATCAGACAAACTGCTCAGGCTCAAAGAGGTTACACACTACTGGCATAGCTGGCAGAGTCTGTCAGTGTCACTGGCCATTGTCATCCATCTTGGATTCAAGGAGGTTTACATACCTTGGCTTGATAGATCAGTCTATAGAATTTAATGGGGATGAAAGAAGCATAGAAAGTACTCCAAAACTTACTGAATGTGATAGGGAAGTATATCCTTTCTACAGAATTTAAGACAATTTATAGAATTTAATAGAGAATTATATCCAACCATAGAATCTGATAGGTTGGCTTAAAAATTTTATAGAAAGTCATCCATCTCTCTCTTGAATTCTACAGGCCTTTTCCATGAGGGTTTAGAGGGCACTACCACAGCCTGTGGACTTTTTAAGCACCTCAGATTAATCATTCAGATTTAAGAAGGTTAAGACTCCTCCCGTGCAGTCTATGATAAATATAATCTGTCAACTGAACCATTCAAATGCAAGAAGGCTGCAAACTCTGCTGCTGAAGTGTTTGCCTGGGACAACTCATCTGTTTCACTGAACTCCACTTAGATTATATTTTGCTATATTAATACTCTATGAGAAGAAAACAATGTACAGCTAGAGCTCACATATCTGTGGCAGGAGTGTTCTCCCCCCTAACTCCCACACCATTTCTTCTTGAAGAGGGAATAATCCACATACAAATCTCCTGCACATACAGAAAGGTGAGTGGGGAGCCACCAGCACAGCTCTGTCACAGGACCCACAGACAGCCCTCCAGTGGGCACGAGATCTGAACACAGGGCAAGGACTAGGGATGGTGGAGGAGGGAAGAGTTGGAGATGTAGTTGGATGGATTGGTTCTGATAAAACACACCCCATACAAAAAATGAAATTGGTGCTTATCAAATAAACACTGGAAATAGTTACTTGTATCTAAGGGCTTGTCTACACAGAGCAGTAATGTGGACTACACGGGTACGATTTCCGCAGCATTCTTTGGTCTATGTAGAACCTGCTGGTGAGCACTAAATGTTCCCTAGTACACTTTAATGTGCCGATGTTTGAAAGTGTACTCATTAAAGAGCACTATGAAACATTACAAAGCTATTACTCATTACGGTATATAAGTATATATTATAATTTATATAAAGAGAGAAAATCCCAGATTTTTGGACATTGACAAACTCAATAATTGCTAAAAATAAACCCTGAAAAATGAAATTAATAAATCCTGAAAGACAGAAGCCCTATCTATAAATCCATTCCTTTCCCCCCCATATATGGGGGCTCCCACACTAACAGCAAACCTGTCACTGAAAAAGAAATGCCAACATCTTTCCTCCTGTCCTTCCATATACAGTCCAGAAACCACACTGTCATATTTCTAATCTTCTGATGTGACTGAGATACTGCATCATGAAATAGGTTGGTAGAGGTGGGGATACAGGATTAAGAATTCAGGGTTAGGAGTTTAATTGGATATGTCCAAGACCTAACCAAAAGACAATCCATTTCTCTACTCATGGTGGCTCCTCTCTTCCCCATGTTATATATACCATTCAGCTGTATGTTAGTATCCAACTCATCTCAAATACATACAGATGAACAACAATCATGGGACATTGTCATTTTGTGTAAAAGTATCAGCTTTGTGAATCATATCAAATACATGCAGCTGATGTTAATCACATTGCTTTATATACTACTTGAAGGCATTAAGATACTACGGTGTGCAGGGCAGTATAAGAACAGAATACACCAGTTGTAATGGACAGAATAGTATTATTCTTCTGGGAGATTGCTTGGTTTTTCTTCTATAGCATTGATCACATCATCATTGCTTCTTCCGTTATACGGAAATATACAGTAGAACCTCAGACTTACGAACAACAGAGTTAGAAACTGATCGGTCAACCACATACCTCATTTGGAACCAGAAGTACGCAATCAGGCAGCAAAGACACCTTGTAACTCTGAGGTTCTACTACAGGGGTCGGCAACGTTTGGCACGCGGCTCGCCAGGGTAAGCACTCTGGCGGGCCAGGCCGGGCCAGTTTTATTTACCTGCTGACGCGGCAGGTTCGGCTGATCGCGGCCCCCACTGGCTGCGGTTCGCCGTCCCGGGCCAATGGGGGCGGCGAGAAGCCGCGGCCAGCACATCGCTCACCCATGATGCTTCTCACCGCCCCCATTGGCCCGGGACAGTGAACCGCGGCCAGTGGGGGTCGCAATCGGCCGAACCTGCCGCGTCAGCAG